>NC_137498.1:5507500-5722500 GCF_041902795.1 Electrophorus electricus
AGCTCTAAAAATACAATGCCTAAAGAAGTTAGACTTTTTTCCTTGGATATAGACCACCTTTCTGGGATTGGAGAGTCGTTACTTTTACATCAAACTTAAAAATCTCCCCATAACATTTTGTGGTTTAAAAATACAGAGCAGTAGACGGCCTCTGTAACGTCCAAGCTGTCAAACATTTGTCCTTGTCTTATGGTGTAATTACCCATAAATCACTCTCCTCCCTCATACACGGGATACCCCCCCCCCCCCACCACAACCGTTATAGATACTCAGCTGGGTCCATTAGAGTTGGACCTGGTTCAGCTACTTATTTTTTCAATGTATTTTCCTGCTGCCACTTTTTCACTTGATCCAGTTGATGGAGACGGGGGGGGGGGGGGGGGGGTTGGTTGTTTTTTTCTGTGACACCTTCCCCCACACACTGGTCATGTTTATAGATGTCTGTCCCCGGAGCAGGGAGTTGTGCCACTCACTGTGCTGGCTGCAGGGGGGGCACTTTACTGATCTCAGAACAGTCCACAGGGCCGATTTATTGGGATGTGTTTTTAACAGCTCGGCCCATGGGATGAGGGAAACACATGGAGGGACAAATAACGATTTTCTCTAAACTCAATATAGTGTTGCTCGCAGACGCTTTGGGGCTCGGTGGGTGATGAAGACTGTGTGTGTGTGTGTGTGTGTGAGGTGATTTTGGTACATGTTTGAGAGACAATGAGAGATGTGTTGCAGGGAAAGTGAGACAGGTAGTGTGGAGGTGAGGAGAGGTGGTGTTTTTGATTGTCTGTATATTTCAGTCACATTGTCTTTGTGTGCATTCTGATGATGAGACACTGTTTAGAGTCTGATGGTGAGACACTGTTTAGAGTCTGATGGTGAGACACTGTTTAGGGTCTGATGGTAAGACTCGTTTAGAGTCTTATGGTGAGACTCGTTTAGAGTCTGATGGTGAGACACTGTTTAGAGTCTGATGGTGAGTCTCTCATTTAGAGTCTGATGGTGAGACACTCTGTTAGAGTCTGATGGTAAGACACTCATTTAGAGTCTGATGGTGAAACACTGTTTAGGGTCTGATGGTGAGACTCTCGTTTAGAGTCTGATGGTGAGACACTGTTTAGAATCTGATGGTGAGACACTGTTTACAGAATGAGAGAATCCCCATTTTCTTGCTATGCTCAGACAAACAGAGTCTCCATTAATGACACTGCACAGCTAATACAGTCCAGGCCCAGTATCATGTCTTTGCATGTATTGACTCCTAAATGGCTTTAGATCAATGGATCAAAATTCTCTGGACTCACACAAACACACACACACACACACACACACACACACACACACACACACACACACACACACACACACACACACACACACACACACACACACACACACCTCTCACACACACACACACACTCACACACACTCACACACACATGTGCACACAGATAAAGTCCATTTTAAAGTCATTAACACTGGAGCAGAGCTATTGTTGCTGATACTAGAGGATTCCTGGAGAGTTGGAGTTGTTACTGTTGCACATTTCTTTCAGACACGACGAGGAGAACGGCAGCATAAATAAGATTAACTAGGATCTTATAGGGCCCAGTGCACGTTTGTGTATATATGTAATGAGTGTGTGTATATATGTAGTGTGTGTGTGTGTGTGTATCTTTGTAATGAGTGTGTGTGTGTGTGGTGTGAGTGTGTGTGTGTGCGTGTATACGTAATGAGTGTATGTGTGTGTGTGTGTGTGTGTGTGTATGTATAATGAGTGTGTGTATATATATGTAATCAGTGTGTGTGTATATATGTTATGTGTGTTTGTGTATATATGTAATGAATGAACATTTTACCATATAAGAATCCCAGAATAACAATATTTACTGTACATACCATATTATTCAGGGCCTTTACTCTATTTTTACATTTGTTCTCATGGTGCAATACACTGTAGCTTGGAAAAGAAAAAATATATACAATCAATAACAAATACAGTCATAGCAAATCAATATTTTCACTATGTACAGTAATTTGCACATCACACAGTTCACATAATCTGCCTAGAAGTTTACTGTTAGATGTTTACTGTTGGATGTTTACTCTTAGATATTTACTGTTGGATGTTTACTGGTGGATGTTTACTGTTGGACTGGTCCATCTATGCTGTCCTCTGTATTAGGCCATATATTTTTCACCATCACAGCGAACATTGTCTCTTGCCAGACACCAATTATAAAAATATCTCTTCATGTGCCCTCCCCAGCCCTGGGTGTGTTTTGCTTTTAGGTCCATACCCCCGCCAGCCACTGCATCTAGGAGTGACATCTGGACATTCGGGTGATGGTCAGAAACCTTCCGTCTCCACGCAGAAAAAGAAACGTCTTCCGCCTCCATGTTGTTCAGCAGAAAGCTACAGAAAGTGAAAGCCGACCGTAAGACGGCCAACGCCGGACCGTTTAGGTCGTTGGTAGAAATGACATTAATATTGGAACCATATCTGTTCTACAACTACGTATTTCGATATAAACATGCACATTTCAATGCCAGTAGGACCACTTTGGTATCGACGGTAAGACTACAAACAACAAGAACAAAAAAACTGAATACACTGAATAAACATTCTGCTAAAATCAGAATAATCCATCTTGCCTATTTCAAGTGTGTATTTCATTTATTTTTCAAAGTGCAACCTATTTCCATCCGCAGTGGTCAGAATTTTGTTGGGTTTCGAACTGAACATTAACGGTTTTGAAGAGTGCAACGGTGAGCAGTGAGGAGGCGGACGCATGTGCGGAGAAGAGCGAGATTTGTTAGGGGCAAATCCAGAGTCGTAGTCGTCCGAGTAGTCCAGGGTCATAGAGCCAACATAGAGAGTCCGAGAATACATGACAAAAACAAGCGCTAGGGTACACGAACTACTAATAAACACAACAGCGGCTAGAATGAAACACACGGAGGCTTGAATAAACGGATGCTAGAATTAACATAAAGGCTGGATAAATAAACATGACTTTACATACATGGATTACATACAGCAGTTTGACTTAAATAAACAATTACCTACTTACATACATACAATGAACAGCCAAGACACAGGGAAGCAGACAGGGTTTAAATACATGAACTAATCAACTCTAAACCAGACACAGGTGAAAGGTAGTGACAGGAAAACAGATGCGGGGTGGAGAGAACGAAACTAAGGAACGGAAGCAAAACAATAACACGAGACAGGGAAACCATAGAAACATGGATGCCAGGAGCTTGGCTAATCATAACAAGAGAGTGTTTAAATTTGCTGTAGCTGTACAGACTTTTGCTGGTGGTGAACACAGACTGAGAGAAGGATTCATGAATTTTGGAGGGAGTGGTGATTGAATGCCATTTGTTTGAAAGCAATATAGAAAAGAAATACAGAAAGTCTAGTTCTCATAGTCTGCTGATATGATGAAGGCGTTAAGTGGTTTGAAAAAGTGGACGCAAGTGTGGAAACGATTGTTAAAAGGTGTTCAAAGACAGGAAAAAGGCAGAGTGAAAAAAAGGCATGAGAGACATGGCATGGTTAATGTATCTAAACACAAAAGAGCCTTATAAAGGGTGCAGGTAAGGTCCTCCAGGTGTGGAAGAAGGAGGTGTGGCCAGTGAGGTGTGGCCAATGAGGTGTGGATAGTGGGGTGTGGCCAATGAGGTGTGACTAGGGAGGTGTGGCCAATGAGCTGTTGAGCCAGAAAGATGGAGCATAGCATGATTCATGACTATAAACGTGTGAATGTGTGTGTGTGTGAATAATTCAGCCAACTACTCATGATTTTCTTTTATATATGCCATATTTAGCTGAGACTACTGGCCAAATAAAAATTCTCCTGAGAACCTTTGCTCCTGGGAACCAACATTTTGATAAAATAGATTTTCATTTATTTTAATGGAATGACTTTCACGTTTTAGGTTTTCAAAGTATTTTCAAATAATGAATTTATCACACTTGAAAGATCAGTTTAAAAACCACATTTGTCTTCCATGAGACACCTTATAATTAAGAGGGGTCTAAAAGAAAAAGTGTGTGAGGTACTGTAGTGTGTGAGGTACTGTAGGGGGTGAGGTTCTGTAGTGTGTGAGGTACTGTAGGGGGTGAGGTTCTGTAGTGTGTGAGGTACTGTAGGGGTGAGGTTCTGTAGTGTGTGAGGTTCTGTAGGGGTGAGGTTCTGTAGTGTGTGAGGTACTGTAGGGGGTAAGGAACATTTGTGGGTGAGGTTCTGTAGTGTGTGAGGTACTGTAGGGGGTGAGGTACTGTAGGGGGTGAGGTACTGTAGTGTGTGAGGTTCTGTAGGGGGTGAGGTACATTTGTGGGTGAGGTTCTGTAGGGGGTGAGGTACATTTGTGGGTGAGGTTCTGTAGTGTGTGAGGTACTGTAGGGGGTGAGGTTCTGTAGTGTGGGAGGTTCTGTAGTGTGTGAGGTACTGTAGTGTGTGAGGTACGGTAGTGTATGAGGTACAATAGTGGGTGAGGTTCTGTAGTGTGTGAGGTACTGTAGTGTGTGAGGTACGGTAGGAGATGAGGTACTGTAGTGTATGAGGTACTGTAGGGGGTGAGGTACAATAGTGGGTGAGATTCTGTAGTGTGTGACGTACTGTGGGGGTGAGGTTCTGTAGTGTGTGAGGTACTGTAGGGCTTGAGGTACAGTAGTGGGTGAGGTACACTAGTGGGTGAAGCCCTGTAATGTGTGAGATCCTGTAGTATGTGAGGTCCTGTAGTATATGAGGCACAGTAGTGGGTGAGGTCCTGTAGTGCATGAGGTTCTATAGTGGGTGAGGCCCTGTAGAGCGTGAGGCCCTGTACTGTGTGAGGTACTGTAGTGTGTGAGGCACAGTAGTGGGTGAGGTACTGTAATGTGTGAGGTACGGTAGGGGATGAGGTACTGTAGTGGGTGAGGTACTGTAGGGGGTGAGGTTCTGTAGTGTGTGAGGTACTGTAGGGGGTGAGGTACAATAGTGAGTGAGGTTCTGTAGTGTGTGAGGTACTGTAGGGGGTGAGGTTCTGTAGTGTGTGAGGTTCTGTAGGGGGTGAGGTACATTTGTGGGTGAGGTTCTGTAGGGGGTGAGGTACATTTGTGGGTGAGATTCTGTAGTGTGTGAGGTACTGTAGGGGGTGAGGTTCTGTAGTGTGGGAGTTTCTGTATTGTGTGAGGTACTGTAGTGTGTGAGGTACGGTATTGTATGAGGTACAATAGTGGGTGAGGTTCTGTAGTGTGTGAGGTACTGTAGTGTGTGAGGTACAGTAGGGGATGAGGTACTGTAGTGTATGAGGCACTGTAGTGGGTGAGGTACAATAGTGGGTGAGATTCTGTAGTTGTGTGACGTACTGTGGGGGTGAGGTTCTGTAGTGTGTGAGGTACTGTAGGGCTTGAGGTACAGTAGTGGGTGAGGTACACTAGTGGGTGAAGCCCTGTAATGTGTGAGATCCTGTAGTGTGTGAGGTCCTGTAGTATATGAGGCACAGTAGTGGTTGAGGTCCTGTAGTGCATGAGGTTCTGTAGTGGGTGAGGCCCTGTAGTGTGTGAGGCCCTGTACTGTGTGAGGTACTGTAGTGTGTGAGGCACAGTAGTAGGTGAGGTACTGTAATGTGTGAGGTCCTGTAGGTTCAGGCTGGCTGGTGAGGGATGTGGTTAAGTTAAAGCATCTGTCCATTAATAATTCTTTTAGTTTATAGACACATAAAATAAACCGAGACAGAAGGGCCCAACCGGAATTTTTGGAGGCCCAGTGTCCAATGTGCGCACACACACACACACACACACACACACACACACACACACACACACTGCGACAGCACTGTTCTGTTCTCACAGCCCTAATCCATTCGATGCGGCTCATCAGGTGATTATCCAGTGAAGTGGAGCCCGTCAACACTGGGAAAACTCTACACCATGCAGTCTCCCAGAATGCACACTCCCAGGCCTCGGGGACACGAGGCGGAACGCCAAGGGAAGTTAGCGCTCACGCTTCACCACGATTTCGACATCTGTCTGGGAGCGGAGATGAGAGCTTCCGGCCAAGAAGGTAACAGTCCTTCCCTGGATTTTCTTCCGGCTGTATGGATTAGCTAATTATCTCAAGCCGCGTGTAGAATGAATTAGCGGATCAACTGGACGACGCAGAACCGCGGACATCCTTCTGAACCTGAACTCCCCTGCCCCTCTGCCCGGGCAAAGACGACTCTCATCGTCACCTTTGGAGTGGTCGGAAGAGGGGGGGACAACCCATGTATGCCTGACGTCTTCACGAAACCTCTCCCTCCCTGTCAGCGGAAACATTAGCAAACAAAAACCGACCAACCTGTCCACAACTGCTCGCTGTCGACACGTGAAACGCGTGGATGCCCCACCGCGGCTGCTGCGCCATGCTCGTCCGAGATCAGACCAGAGATGCCGGCGGCGTGCAGACAGGCAGGCTCACTCTCTCTCCGCTCCTGGTGTGCCCGCCTATCCTCACGCCGCCGGGTTCACCTGCCACAGAGAACTGGCAGAACAAACGTTCCTCCTATCAGCACATCAAACGCACTTTAATCAGTGTGTAGCACTTCACACGCACACCCAGAGTCTATATGGACTGTTATTTGGTAATAACATAAAATTACAGGCTGCAGGCTTTTTAAATAAAGGTAGGTGATCTATCACTCTTTGAAATGAAACTAAATCCGTAACATTTCTTGGGCTTTTTGCTTGCAAGACCATGTGTTCAGTGAACTACAGTACAATGGCAACAAATCATAGGAACTAATCAAACCTGCCCAGTAGCACGTCTGCAGGAACTCTTGTGATATTTTGAAAGGTTCTATGGTGGAAGTCCGTCTGCAAAATGACAGGAAATATGACCAATGAAATGGATGATTTTCACTAAGGGGCGGGCCTATAGCCCCGGTGACTAGAAGTGAGACCGACACTGTGGCATTGTACCTAACTGACAAGTCTCCGAAGGCTACCCTTCGATGAAAATCTCACAATAATTCAGAGAGGCCATCCAACTCTGTCCGTAAACCTTTAGCCAGGAAGGAAACGGTTATGTACACAGTTTCTGTCAGATGAGCGATGCCTGGCTAACTGCTAGCCTGCAGCACACACGCGCTTCTTATTTGTGTCCACTGTGGATGAATTCTGCTGAGATATATTTTGTTATTCCAAACAATAATTTGATGTCATGCGTAATTTTATTTCGTTTTTTTTTTGGGGGGGGGGGGGGGGGGGGCTGCAAAGTCTAAAATTGGTAAATGTCATTTCGCATAGCAGCGAGCGTTTTTTACAAGGGGGGGGTGTAAGTAATGAAAGCTAGAATTTGAAGTGAAATTAATTCCACGCCGTCCTGAGTCAGGGAAAAGTCGGATTTTTAAACACTGCTATGCAACTTTTAAAAATATATATTTAGAAAGAGACAGCGATGAAAGCGACGTCCCGCGAGTTCGTTCCGTTCGTGCGTGAGAGGTCGCGAGGCGTTTTCAGGCGCGGCGTGTGAGGAACCTTCACGTTCCGTGGGCGCGTGCGTTCCCCGGTAGCCTCGCCTCCAGCACGGGCAGCCGTGATGGGTCTAATGAACCGACGGAAACGAGGAAGCGGGTAGAAAATTAGATTTGCGCTCCAACACACACATATGCCATTTGCCACTGTTCGTTCAGGGTGTGTACACAACTCTCAATTAGAGACCTCCAACTCTCTCTGTCTGTCCACACACACACAGCTAAATATCACTGTGCTTACACCTGAACCTAACCGTAACGTCAGCAGATCTTTTGACACTTTTTTTTAAAGAACAGACGTGATGGATTTTGTAATGAGGCATGGTGAATTTAACCAGGAGTGGAGAGACCTGACTAACGCGTTTTTGCTTCTTCTTGCGTTTAGCGGTAAAGACACAGATCCGCGCTCTGTTGTGACCTCGTTAACTGCACACGGAGATGCATTGGACACGTTCAAGCCCATTACAAAATCGGAAGATTCAGGTTATCCAACGATATTGTGGGCTTTTAATCAACACGAGATATACACCCCCCCCCCCCCCCCCCACACACACACACACACACACACCACACACACAACACGGCACACACACAGACACCATTTCACACCGCTCACTCAAACTTATACCCTTTAACCCACGTAAGTTTGACTTCAAATTCAGCAACTAAACTGTGGCTCATGTCCGTTTATCTTTTGTGATCAAAATTATATGACACTGTTGCTCTATGGGAACTAAGCACCTGATTAAGACAGTCTCTCTCTCTCTCTCTCTCTCTCTCTCTCTCTCTCTCTCTCTCTCTCTCTCTCTCTCAGGCCACTGGTGTGACTACAGCCTGAAGGCACACCTGTGAACCTCAGGCTGCTGCGAAATTGCCCTGAAATATTTGGTGCCGTACATCCGCCTCACTACTAGCACGAAATAAGAAAGCCCTTAAGTACAAAAAAAAAAAAAAAAACTAGAGAGAGAATTCGGGAAACGTAACCCCATAAATCATAGCACATACAGTTACACTGACAATAACCAGACCTTTTTTTTTAATGTATGCAATACTAATAATGGCTTCACATCAGAGATAAAGATTGAAAGCCCCATTTAATAGGCAGCAAGCGGGATTTTCTTAATCGCTTGCTGTTACCCATCGCGCCTCTAGATGGCAGCATTTACTCCCAGATCACCAGTGCATGTGGCGTAACCCCTGATCCTGAGACTATGAGCTACTAGACTACGACGATGCTGAGAGGGACGCCTGCGTCTTTTTTTTCGTACAGGTGAACAGTATTCATACACTCAGATTTTCCTATGAGCAGATTATTATTATTATTGTTGTTGTTGTTGTTGTTGTTGTTGTTAATACTTTGCCGACTTTAGCAGTACACAAACGAGACCGCCACCACAATGCAGCATATTCCAGTTTGCCAACTGGAAAGAAAGAAAGATTTAAAAAGACGTAATGATAAAAAACAAACAGAAAGAAGAAACAAAATCATGTGACAAACAGAAGGCCCTGAACCAGGTGAGCAGGTTGGTTTAACGGGGGTCACGATCATAAATTCGGACTTCCAGTTTGTTTGTTTGTTTTTTTTAAATCCCGTCTGTCCGGTCACGTCTCCGCCACGGCCGGTCCCGATGCAAGAGCGAACCGCGTCGGTCCGTCCGTCCCCCCCCTCCCCCCGACCATTTTCTCCCTCCGCCAATAACGGCGCCCGAGGTGGGAGGCGCATGCAAGCGCAGCCCGGGCGCAGAGCGCGAGCAGGCGGTCAGGCGCTACCGCTTGGCCTGGCAGAGGGCATGCAGGGCTCTCTTATCTGCTACGGCTGCTCAAAAACATTATGCCGACTTATCGGCTGGGACAGCGGGTTTGGCTATCGGCCAAGGACCTGCCTTTGCGTGGTTATACCTGCAAACTCGCCCCTCGCTACATCGGGCCATTCAAGGTTCTTTGCCGCGTAAACCCTGTTTCCTATCACCTTGTCCTTCCCCCGTCGTTGCATGTCCACCCCACTTTCCACGTATCTCACCTTAGGCCTGTATTGTGTTCGGTGGGCCCCTCCGACCCGCCGGGTCCGCATATGGTGGACGGTGCACCGGTGCACATGGTCAAGCGTCTCTTGGACGTCCAGCCAGTTCATGGTGGAGTCCAGTATTTGGTGCACTGGGAGGGATACGGGCCCGAGGAGCGGCCCTGGGTCCCCTCCTATCACATCCTGGACTGTGAACTCATTCAGGCTTTCGGTGGGATCGTGTGGCTGGCCTTGGGACGTCAGGAGCCGCCCCTTCTGGCGGGAGTACTGTAAGGGTTGGGACCAGGTAGAATTTGAACAATTACGATTTGCTTTTTAGACTGCCATCAGTCATAAATCTTGAAATCAATGTACTATTGTGGTGTAGTTAAATCTCATGCATATCAGCTTCAGCACTCAGGCTAGAGTATTATAGAGCAAAGTAAGCAATTGTTATATTGTGATGAAGTAAATCTTACTCTCAACAATCCCTCTACTAGTTAAAGGAAGTAACAGTATAGTGTAACTTACAAGTATGTAAAAGATAATTAGGCTTTCTGCAAATAATAATGTGCTTACAGCAATTCACTGTGTGCTTGAGATAGTTATGCCATGTCAAAAAGAAAATCAATGTTGAATTTATCATTTGAAATACACGTGCTGAAGAAATTGATAGTGAGGGACTTCAACTGGTGTAGCTGAAGGCTGTACACTGGAACATCACATAATCACAGAGATCACTGTTTATGCAGGAGACTCAGTACTGCTGCCCTGTTCCTGCACTGATATACACACCAGACCTGAGAGCTTCACCTGGTATAAATACAACACAAACAGAAACACATGGGAAGTGATCTCCAGTGAGAGTGAACAGTACAGAAACAGAGTTCATACTTATAACTGACCACACTTTTCTATTCTTGCAGAGGCTCCATATAAACCTGTAAATCTTACTCCAGTGGACACTGACACATCAAGTGCAACAGCTTCAACTAAACCTACTACAACAATGACATCTCCAGATGGTTATAAGTTATTAATTTCATCAACTACTACTGATGGTAAGATTAATTTGTTTAATAGTATTCTCCAATCAACACCATAAAATGATTCCCCACTAAATACTACTACTACTACTACCAATAATAATAGTAAGTGACATCAACAATTAATTTCTTAATGCAGGTCACTTCATATAGGATACTGTAAGGGTTGGCACCAGGCCAAGGCCCCCTCCGGCCACCAAAGGGAGGCCTTAAGTCAACCAGACTACTAATCAGGCTTAACACCCAACAGCTGGGTTAGACCTTATAAAAGCCCAGTGATCCTATGACTCAGTGCTTGGTCTTTGCTAAAGTTTCGAGCCAAGCTCTTAGCCAGTAACTTCAGGTATTGAGGTCTGTGAGCCCTCGTGCTACACCTCACTTCTTGTCTGTGAGGGTGTTTGGGTTTTCACATGTCCCCTTCCCTATTGAGTCTGTTTCTCTCCCAAGGCTTCACTTACCCATTCAAGTTCCTCCCTGTTTTCTGGTTTTGTTTGGGAAGTTTTAGTTTGGTTTTCCTCAGTGCAGTGGGGTTGCCATTTCTTCCCACCACGTCCTTTCTTCTCTCTTTTTCCATGCTCGACGTGGTGTTTAGTTTTTTTCCTTTTTTTAAACGTGATCCAAGATCTAACTGTTCTGCACAGGGACCCACCCTTGTTAGAGCGTGGTTGTTCACCCAGTAGGCTAGTAGTGTCATCACTTACCTGATCTGGGTTCGATCTCGTGTTACAGATACATTCTTGAACTGCTTTACAGATGATCTTTCCTAGAAAGGGCCATACTCATAGATACTTTATAAGTGCTTCCCAGCATTCATACCTGATTCTACACTAGATCCTACTTTTCAAAGCCCTATTAATATGATCAGTTAATTATTCATGTTGTGTTTACTGCCTGATTATATATAATCTTGCATTCAGAATGTAAGATTGTTTGTGTTTATATTTGATGAGGTGTGATGTTTGGTTGTTAGATTGTAGATTGTTTTGTGTTGTTTTTTCATGGTGCTTTTATTACCCAGTTTGATTTTTTAAACTTCCCTTCAGGAATTTCTGCTAAAGCTTACCGTGGCCTGCCAGTGTTGTATTCCCAAAGCTTGAGGAGCTGAAGACAGACCTGGTAGCTGTGAAAGAAACGCACCACGTAAAGGTGGCTGGTTATGGTGAGACTGATGAAGACATTGAAGACCCATATGAGGATGTCGCCACGGATGCCTCAACAGATGATGAATTCTAGACTCCATCCTGTCCACTGCACTTACCACATTTATTTGAAATCTGTATGCCTATATAATACATGTAATGACCTTTTTATCCTTGTCTCTTTGTAGCTAGGTTGTTTGGTTGGGTGTTCTTTATAGGCTATAAGAAAATTTAAAAAATGTATGCTAACCTTAGTTCTTTGCATCAGTAATTAACCTTTGTGAAGATGCGATCGAAACGTTGTGTAATAAAACACATATTGCAATTGCCCCTGTAAAACGACGTGCAGGTTATTTTGGGGCTACAATCCTGCACTTTTAAAAAATATATTTTTTAAAAATAATAAACCATTTGAAGCAGTAATGAATGGAGCATTTAATTATGTTTGTCTAGTTGCTCGGTTTCATAATATAAGCATATATTATGCAAGAAAGTGTTTGCATAACTGCGTATCCTTGGTACTGAAACACCAGAGTAAAGATAAGCCTTGTTTTGTTGAACATTGTATTGTGACCAGTAAGCCTAATTTTCAGTTAAAATTGTATAATTTCTTAAGAATTTATTATTGTTGTTGTTTCGGTTGCATTTTGATCATTAATGAGTGTACAAATGACTTTGGATTATAACGAATACAGAGTGAGTGAATTGTACCTATGTGGAATGATTACTAATTCATTAATATATAGTTTACATGTATAGGTTATATTTACTTTATTTAGATTTTTTAATCTGAGCCTGATAACAAAATGATAGCATAAAGAGGGGGAAATGATTTTAAAATGTGATTTATAATATGAGACTATAATGTCATTTCAGCTGCACTTCTGTCATTGTTCTAAAGAGCCACTGAACAGAATTTAGCGCTCCATTATGTCATAATGTGTGTCATTCTATTTCTGACCCCAGATCAGTTTATTGAGTGGATTTGCCGATGACGATCATTTTAGACAAAACATCAACAGAGACTACAATCAATTCTTCACGCATAAGAGGTACTGAGAAACGAAAACAAAACGTAAGTAGAATTTAGTTTTATCTACAAAGGCAGTTTTTTTTCCCAAATTAGATACTAAATATTTGATAACGGAATCGTATTATAAACAAGTAGCCAATATGCGAATTTAAAACGAGAACATACATTTTAATGATGGAGAACTTTTGACTGAACGGAGAACTAATTAGTGGGCTGATAGTGAGCTCCGCTCCCCACTAGTCACGTGGTACCGCCCGCCGCCTGCAATGGGAGTTCATGGTCTTGTGTGAAACCACGACTGTGTAGTCACACACACCTGCACCGGGTTATTCTCCTAATGTCTGTGTGTGTTTAAACCCCGGTTGATGTATGTATCTCTGTCGGTCTGTGTTCGCTAATGGTTACGTACGTGGTGCACTTTATGTTTGTAAGCTGTGTTCAACGTTGCTCATGTTCATCTTGCTTGTTTCGTGTGAGCGCCACTGTGTTCGTTATTCGTGTTCGTCTAATAAACGTTTGTCTATGTCAAGAGAGTTTGTGGGACCTGCGGCACTCGGGCCGTCTCAGCTGTTTAATTTAACGGACCGTACAAATATTTTAAAATGCGGAATAATTGAATAGAGAATGAACTAACAAAAGGAAACCTTGATAAATAAAAGGGGACGTAGCTGAAAATATTCGGGTAACCGACCTTCATTAGATGAAATGCCTTGACTGAGACAAGGGAAAGCCTCTGTAAGACCACTAGTGTGGCCATTGTACACTGTCGGACAACAGGCAAATTTTGATTCATATGTATTAACATTTGTAGAAGAAATTGAGCTACGGGTGGCCATTTGTTCTGTTACATAATAACTATATAAAACAATAAAGTCTACAGGCGTTGATTGCTCCTTTCCATATAGATATATGAAACTGGGGTACAAACGTAATCCTGTGCACAAATGCAGCATGTAAAATAAGCCTTGTTTTGTAGAAAATTGTGTTGTAATCAAAGCCTAATTTTCATTTCATATTCAATTACTTGTTAGGAATAAATCTTTAATTCTTAAAAATTAAATGGTGTTTTTTTTAAGTTGACCAAAAACATATGCAAACTGTTATGACTTTTTAAAAGAAATGAAACAGCTTTATTATTGTTCAGTACAATAGAGCTTTCTTCTGCCCTTTCTAGATGCCAAGGTACAAGTTCATTACTAATATCATTACCAGAAGACACAGGAGTCACAGAGACCCTGCTACTATTGCTGGGTTTAAGCAGCATTACTCGGCCAGTCTGGGAGAAAGTGTAAGTGTCTACATCATTTTATACTATAATTTTAATGATTTACATAGACTGTATCCAGAGTTTTATTTATTTAGCCTTCACACTTTCCTGACTTGTACAGATGGCAGTCCAAAATATGCTGTGCATTAGTGGAGTTTCCACTGCCGAGGTGTGGTCAATGGATGATTAATTTCCTTTACAATTCATCACTGATTATTTCTCATTTCTCACCCAAGAAACAGGAGGACTGTAAGGAGGTTCGTGCCATCTGGAGCAGAACTGCTGAACACTTTATGATCACAGAGTCAACGGGAGAGATTTGCTCTTTGGACCACAGCACCCATGTAGAAGGTGCAGATGTACTTTCTTGCATAAATCTAGCTTTCCATTAAGAACACACATTAGGACATGATGTTTGTTCACTTTAAATATGTGCCTGTACTTTATTATGTAATTGCATTTTTATTGATTTTTGGGAAAAATAAACATCTGTAGATGTAAGAGAGGATCTGCGTGGAGTAGCAGAATCTATTACAGAGGCAGTCAAAGTGGAGAACACCCCAGCTGGTGAGTAGCATCAAAGCACCACATCAATAATTAGAGTTTACATACATTCATTCCATGGACACCTGTTTAAAAATTCTACTTTTATTTCAAATATAAAGGCTCAGAATGCAAGAAGTTGAAGAGAGTACTCATCTTCTTCAGACGAGCATGGCAGGCTATAAAAAGCACCTTGTCCTGTGCCAAGCACTCCAACAAAATTAGCCCTACTCTTTAACTTTTCCCAGCTCTTTTTACCAATTTATTTTGTATTTTTTTTCCCTTCATTTTCCCCAACCTGTCTTTTCATTTTCTGAATTATTTTTTGACTTTTTTATTTATTTTTGATTAATAAACTTTACTTCATGCAAAGATATAGTCTGTTTGCATTCTGGACCTTTTAATCATATTTTTCATTCTAAGACCAGCCAAGGGTATGATTCTAATTCGGCCAAATAAATCTTGAATGATTCAACTCACTTTAATAACATTTTTAGATTATCACATATATGTACAGTTTCATGTCACTCAGCATTAAGAGAGAATTTCACATTCACCTTTAGTGAGAGGAAGTACAGTAAAGAGAAAACACAAACTGAGCATCCTTGTCTCTATGGAAACACCACTGACTTCCCACCACACACTGACAACTCTACACCCAGATCTCCACTACCACTGTGGACACACACTGACTCCAGAACTCTCACAGCATTTCTTCAGTACTCCAGACCCTAATGTCCACCCAGCAGAGAGGAACTGGGAACAAATTAACTTGGCCAGAGCTCTTATGTTTATTTTCAAGTTCACATCACCAGCTTTACAGAGACATACAAAACCACACACAGTGCCATCATGTCCTTTGACTGTGAGGACTCTGGTTGTTTCTTCTTTTGTGATGTATCCCACAACCCCACACTGACCATGATGCTGCATCTGTGAAACCATATGGGAGACACACATGCTCATTATAAAGCAAAGGGGGTGGAGTCTGATGTAAAGGAGAGAAACAAACAGATATATTATCCCCTCACTCTTATTCTCAAACTCTTCTAAGTTTATAGTTTTAAAATGCAGTTTATAGAGTTAATCACCTCAAAGCTTGCGTACATAGAAATATTTGCATTACTTTTTCATGGCTTGATATATTTTATGTTTGCACTATCTTATGATGTCCTGTGTACTTAATATTTTATTCATTGTATCAAATTTGTTTTAGTGGTAACTATACTTTGAACCATTATGCACTGTCACTACAGAATGCTGTCTGCTTTATGTCTCCAGAGTCTATAAGCATGCAAACACACCCACATTCAAGAATTTCTAGATAGTGAGAGGACCTGCTTTTTGTTTGCTTTTTCAGTTTCCACATCACAATAATTTGTTGTGGACCATTGCTTATGCAGAAAAGTTCTTTAAGATTTTTTGTGAGTAATATGAAGTTCTGGATTTACAGAATGAGTCAAAAACAAACAACAAAAACCTGCATTACTCACAATAAGAACCTATTTGAATTTTGATCAACTCTATTAATCACCCTTTGAACATGGACATGGTTTGGGTAGTACATGAGCAGTCCCTTTTCTCAGTGAAGTACTGACATCTCTCCTCACAGTACACAATATTACCTAAATTATCAGTAACCATACCAGTCCTCCTCATACTAAACCTGTTTTGTACTAAATTAAATTCAAACTGGACCTGCCATTGAGCCTAGACCCTGGAGCCTAGTCCTAGTTTTAGTCTGTATTTAAAACATCATCCTTTATCCCAATTTCACATTAGAATAGACCCAGCAGTCAGAGTTGTGCTGTTTTGATTATTACACTACACTTTACAGAATAAATGTAGTATTTTGTACTATTTCTAGCTAGAAACCACTGATAAGCCTGTCATGGCATAAGGCAAGAAATACACTAGAAGAAAGTTGAGCTTGTGAGTGTGTGACCACAGTTCAGGTGCAGAAGCAGCACGGTTGTCACTTCTGGTCTAAAATGGGCTTTAGACTCTGATCTGGTACCCACTGCCCACTGGTTGGAACTGTGAGAAATGAAACCACAGCAGACGTCAGACATCCTGAGCTCTCAGACCAGAACAGTCTCCTCCTTCTTCTGGAGCGTTCATAAGGTGTTTTGAGAGCAAAATGTTTATTGACTTTAAAAACTGCACATATTCACATTAAGATGCCATACACTTATCAAATACTTTTCTACCACAATTTAGTCCACAAACCATATTTTCTCACACCACTAATAGATTAAGAACACTGCTGTAAAAGTGGAGCTTGTATGTTATATTTGATGTATTCACTGAGCTGAGTTATTTCATGACAAGTATTTACATGAAAGTAGGGTCATACACTGACCATGACTGCAGACATTAGCATTAGGGTATTTATACAGCAGGAGACAAACAGGGAATATCTGCGAACAATTACTGGGAGGGGTAAGAGACAAAACTCACATGAGACACATGTCAAGGAGCAGAGCAGGGGAGGAGCTACAAACTAAAACATACAAAAGCACATGGAGACAAAGACATACTAAAGCAATAACATGTAATTGTCTTCTACTCTTTACAGTGTAGCCTATAGAAACGTATACCAGGAAATATAGGACAATTGTATTTTAACTATATTAAAAAGTACACAGACTTCATAAGATGGAATCATAAGATATGCAGAAATATTTAATAATTATTTGTTAAGCAAAACATTTTTCCAGTTCTACCTGAGAAAGTCAGCTTGCTTAAATAACATTTTTATATTAACAAATAAATGTACAATTTAATGCAATTCAGCATTAAAAGAGAATTTCACACTCACTTTCAGTGAAGAGAAGACACAAACTCAGCAGCAGTCACTATGGAAACACTAGCACACACTGACAACTCTACACCCAGAACTCCACTACCACTGTGGACACACACTGACTCCAGAGATCAGTCCAGAACTCTCTCAGCAGTACTTCATTGAAGTCCACAAGGATGTCACTACAGTAATGTAGTGTCTTGTGATTCCTGAGTACACCTGAGGTCTGTTTTTTCATTGTGTAGCTTCACAGAGCCCACAGGGCCCCTGGTGCCTCTGTGAACTAGACATGCATGTTGTGGTTTCAGTGTGGGGGTGTCTGTGGGGGAAGAAAGACGAGGCTTGCGAAACCACCAGAAGGTCCTTGTTGACAACTTACCGTTAAAGCAGCCATGTAACACAGCCAGTCTATTGGTGGACAAAAACTGCATACGCTACTTATAGTGTAGCCATGACACTTTATAAACATAAAATACATAAATACAGCAAACATCACACAGCATAAATACATAAAATCAGCAATAGAGTGTAAATATAAAGTGTAAATATAGAGTGTAATAAAGTGTAAATATTTGTATTATTCTATTTATTGTGTATTTGAAAGATATTTGACAAGCCAGTTAAACAGAGCCTGGGTGATCAGTTATAATTAGACTGTGCCTTTGATATGAGCCATTACACTTAATACTAAAAATTGCTGGTTAAAACCACAAGGACCAAAACCATGACTCGCTCAGATCACATGTTTCTTTTTAAAAACAGCTCAGCTGGCACAGAGGTTCTAAATCCGGTCATTGTGGGCGTGAGGGAACTACCACCTGGCGTGACGTATCCACCCCTGACATGCTCCATCATCAATGTCACCACAAGCTTCCTCCATCACCTGGAGAAGGTGTATGTGTAGGTGGGGTTGGTGATCATGGACCTTCTGCCTCCATGCTGAAAAGAACTCCTCAACAGGATTTAGGAATGGAGAGTGGTGGAAGGTGAAGCACAACACATCATGAGTGTTCAGTGTGTACCAGAGCAGCCTGACAAAAACATGTTATTGCAGACACAAGCTAGTAGTGTTTTCCATTTATCATATCAGTGTGTAGTGGCCATGCAGAATAAGCCATACATTTTATATTTGTATAGATGCTTGATGCAAAAATATCATTTTGGAAATAGTTTTGGATGAAGTGTTTGCTTTTCATAAAGCGTGTGACATTTTGTATGTCAACACTCATGAGATCAGAATCCTCTCTGTAGTCTCTCCCCCAAACCCCCACCCACTCCCCACTTGGGAAAACACACAGAAGCACCAAACACACACATCATACACATGTAAAATACTGTAGCACATATACAATCAACCACATACATACATACATACATATAGATAGATAGATAGATAGATAGATAGATAGATAGATAGATAGATAGATATAGATATATAGATAGATATCTATCTATCTATATATATATATATATATATATATATATATATATATATATATATATATATATATATATATATATATAAAGTTTTATAAAAGTACAAACTTATAGACCAAAATTTTCCTAGTTAGAGTCATAATACTCTGTGTCTTAATTGTGTCAGTCTTAGTAATGTTCCTACAATTCCTACCTTATGCTGGTCTGAAGTAAGTAATTAGCAATTAGCAAGTAATTAGCACCGGTTCCTCTCTAGTGGACCGAACCACAGCGCAGATTTCAGTCCCACTTAACAAATAAAGTCAACAAATTTACTTTATTCTCCCTTAACCTGGGTGGACAAGACATATTTGGAGTCCATATTTTGCTCCTTTAGTTTAGAACAAAAGCTGCTAACATTGCTAACAAACACTGGAAGCCAACAGCAACGATAGCTAATAGGATTTGTAAATGAGTCAGATATCGAGCTACATGTCCTCAAACCTCATCCAGGTCGCGTCCCGGTGATGTTTCTTCACTTGTCTAGTTCACAGTGAGTTATACGACACACCGACTAGTCTGGGAGACATTTATTAACACTTGGATGCGGTTTGACCGGCTTGAGAGAAGTTTGTGGGCATGGATTTACGAAGGCTATATTTGAGTTGCTGTTCACTTCGAGTGTTTGCTAGCAAGGTTAGCATTTAACAGCTTTTGTTCTAAACTAAAGAGTTCTGTCGTTAGACAGAATCTGGGGTAAGTGGTGAGCTGCTGCTCTCTGCTGATCCCAGATATAAATACCTTTATGTAAATGAATGTATGAGGATGACAACACCTGTAGAGAGAAGGTAACACTCAACATCAGCAGCGTGGAGCACAAGGAGCAGATAAACACACACCTGCATTCTTACTGAGTTACACACACGCTACACACAGCTACAGCAGGACTGCTGATACACACCGTACACACTCTTCAATACAGTCTACTAAATGACTTCACAGCTACACTTATAGTGGAGAGGAAGTGTATTCAGATGAAACTCTGACAAACTAAGGTCAACACAACACACACCAAATATAGAGATGCGGTAGGTTTTGTACGTCCTCTTTCTTCCTTATCAGTCAGTGATCTATCAGATATTCTCACATTGTCAGTGAGGACGGTCTCATTCTTAGTTAAGTGGCTCCGTCCTTTGTCACAGAGACACGATGTAGAAGCTCAGGGGGTGAGACCCAACATAACCTCCCTCACTGCTGTTTGGTCAGTTCATTTCACTACGACACCCAAAGTGTGTAGTGTAAAGGCTTATTAATGAAAATAGTGTAACGCTTCTTACCTGGAGTGAGGAACAGGTGCTACGGGGTAACCGCGATGCGTGGAGTTAACATGGAGTGACACACACACTGGTGTGGGCAATCTGAAATACTTTTATTCTCTCCTGGACCACTTCAAGCCAGGTCACACGGCTACCATCACTGTATTTATACGTAAAGGAAACAGTAAAAAGCACCGTACAGCGTTATCAAAGAAAAAGGAGTGTTGAGAAGGCGAGCAGAAAGGTGACGGTGCTGACGGTGCTCTCTCTCTCTCTCTCTCGACATTACACACAACTGTGTCTCTCTCTCGACATTACACACAACTGTGTCTCTCTCTCTCTCTCGACATTACACACAACTGTGTCTGTTACAACAGCAGGTGGAATTAGGGCAGCCACAGAACTGGCTACCTGAGACTTTAAAAAAGTTTGAACAGATGTTTAAAGGAGTATTTAATTTCAAAACATTATTTTTATACATAATGCAGTGCATGAAACATAAGTCAGGGTGTATTTTAATTGCACATGTTCAGTTTGAGTAGTGTGGTTCAGTTTCAAATTTGATATGGAATTTGTTTGCAGGAGTAACTTGTTTGTTGGC
Source organism: Electrophorus electricus (assembly GCF_041902795.1). NCBI lineage: Eukaryota > Metazoa > Chordata > Actinopteri > Gymnotiformes > Gymnotidae > Electrophorus > Electrophorus electricus. The sequence continues at coordinate 5,528,173 of NC_137498.1, forward strand.
CAAAAAACTGGTCCTCACTCTGTAAGAATGTCACTCCACCACTAGAGATGTGAACTGTACTCACACCACAAATGTACTGTTGCTTTCAGCTTCTACATATCAAAAGCCTTTTCTTGGTCTGTACAATAATGCACCGGTTAAAGGTATGAATTATGCAAGTCAATAAAAAAATACATCAATCTTATAGAAGGAAAATTGGACTTTTTAAAAATAAATGATATCAGTCTTAATAAGAAATTTGTCATTTTATAATCCCGGTGTTGCCATATGATTTACGTAAAATTGTAGCACGTTAGATTGCAGTTTTTACTGGATTGCCAAGGGCAACAGTTGCTAGAAAAATGTCCCAAGAGGAAGAAGTAAGAGGAAGAAACTTTGAGAGGAACCAAGACTCAAAAGGGGGCCCATCCTCCTCTGGCCAACAATGGTCACCACTATAATAACAATTTAAAAAGAAAAATGAATTTAATAAGTGAAAAAATAAGCAATTAATGTCTAGTCCAACTTTCTAGAGGTCCTGTTATCCTCCCGAGGTGTGCATTCCCGGTGTGTTGTCTTGTATGTTGATTCACTATGATGATCTGATCACAGCAGTTGGTGCAACATCCAGGCCCCTTTGAGTCTGCCAGGGTTCAAAATCAGATTTATCACCTCTGGTTTGGTGTCAGATAAAGTAATACAAATCACAGTAACACTGCTTCTAAGCCAGTAAGTGGAGGGGCCATAATTATAAAAATATGTATACAGTTCTGGTTTGACCATTTGAGCAGTGACTGAGTCAGAAATCAGACTTCAAAATGCTCTTCTCCATTTAAAGAATGTACAATGTATGGTAGCTAGGTCTGACATTGAGGATTTTAGAGGGGATCTAATTTTTTTAATGTTTGTGCATTAGAGTGTAAGAATTTTAGTTCTTTTTCCAAATGTGTTTGATTTTATATGACTTAATGTCTGTATTGGATCTGAAAATCCCCTTGTCCTGTAACAGATAACTTTATTATATATCTCTAGGATTAGGTAAAACCATGCATATTAAAAGTAATATGTTTTAAACCATTTTATTCTTAGATTTAGTGTAGATTTTTACCAAGGGGTGAAATGTGATTGGGCCGAAGTGAAGGTGTATGAGGCACAGGAACATGAGAAATAATGATGTTGCTGGGGGCCACAATGACTGGATTTAGAACCTCTGTGCTACCTGAGCTGTTTTTAACAAGAAAAACACGTGGTCTGAGCGAGCTGTTAGTCGTGCTTTTAGTCCTTGTGGTTTTAACCAGCAGTTTTTAGTATTAAGTGTAATGGCTCATAGCAAAGGCAGAGTCTAATTATAACTGATCACCCAGGCTCTGTATAACTGGCTTGTCAAATACATAATAAATAGAATAATACAAATATTTACTTTATTACAAGAAAAAAGGATTTGTGGTGGAGGAGACATAAACATCCATAGTTTGAAACACCATTCATTACCAAAAAACAACCCGCTCTATTGCTGATTTTATGTATTTATGCTGTATGATGTTTGCTGTATTTATGCATTTTATGTTTATAAAGTATCATGACTACACTATAAGTAGAATATGCAGTATTTGTCCACCAGTAAACATGGCTGCTTTAATGGCAAGTTGTCAACAAGGAGGCTTTTTCAGCCTTCTGGTGGTTTCTCAAGCCTCTTCTTTCTTCCCCCATAGACACCCCCACACTGAAACCACAACATGCATGTCTGGTTCACAGAGGCAACAGGGGCCCTGTGGGCTCTGTGAAACTACACAATGAAAAAACAAACCTCAGGTGTTCTCAGGACTCACAAGACACTACATTACTGTAGTGACATCCTTGCAGACTTTAGTGAAGTATAGCTGAGAGAGTTCTGGACTGAGTTCTGGAGTCAGTGTGTGTCCACAGTGGTGGTGGAGTTCTGGGTGTAGAGTTGTCAGTGTGTGCTGGTGTCTCCATAGTGACAAAGCTGCTGAGTTTGTGTCTTCTCTTCACTGAAGGTGAGTGTGAAATTCTCTTTTAATGCTGAATTGCATTAAATTGTACATTTATTTGTTAATATAAAAATGTTATTTAAGCAAGCTGACTTTCTCAGGTAGAACTGGAAAAATGTTTTGCTTAACAAATAATTATTAAATATTTCTGCATATCTTATGATTCCATCTTATGAAGTCTGTGTACTTTTTAATATAGTTAAAATATAATTGTCCTATATTTCCTGGTATACGTTTCTATAGGCTACACTGTAGTAAAGAGTAGAAGACAATTACATGTTATTGCTTTAGTACGTCTTTGTCTCCATGTGCTTTTCTATGTTTTAGTTTGTAGCTCCTCCCCTGCTCTGCCCCTTGACATATGTCTCATGTGGGTTTTGTCTCTTACCCCTCCCAGTAATTGTTCCCAGATATTCCCTGTTTGTCTCCTGCTGTATAAACACCCTAATGCTAATGTCTGCAGTCATGGTCAGTGTATGACCCTACTTTCATGTAAATACTTGTCATGAAATATCTCAGCTCAGTGAATACATCAGATATAACATACAGGCTCCACTTTTACAGCAGTGTTCTTAATCTATTAGTAGTGTGAGAAAATATGGTTTGTGGATTAAATTGTGGTAGAAAAGTATTTGATATGTGTATGGCATCTTAAAGTAAGTATGTGCAGTTTTTAAAGTCAATAAACATTTCGCTCTCAAAACACCTTATGAACGTCCCAGAAGAAGGAGGAGACTGTTCTGGTCTGAGAGCTCAGGATATCTGACATCTGCTGTGGTTTCAGTTCTCACAGTTCCAACCAGTGGGCAGTGGGTACCAGAGCAGAATCTAAAGCCCATTTTAGACCAGAAGTGACAACCATGCTGCTTCTGCACCGCTGCAGCTGAGCTGTGGTCACATACTCACAAGCTCAGTTTCCTTCCAGTCTATTTCTTGCCTTATGCCATGACAGGCTTATCAGTGGTTTCTAGCTAGAAATAGTACAAAATACATTTATTCTGTAAAGTGTAGTTTAATAATCAAAACAGCACAACTCTGACTGCTGGGTCTATTCTAATGTGAAATTGGGATAAAGGATGATGTTTTAAACACAGACTAAAACTAGGACTTAAATTCAAACTGGACCTGCCATTGAGAACACACTGTAGCCTACAGTGTGTTCTCAATGGCAGGTCCAGTTTGAATTTAATTTAGTACAAAACAGGTTTAGTATGAGGAGGACTGGTATGGTTACTGATAATTTAGGTAATATTGTGTACTGTGAGGAGAGATGTCAGTACTTCACTGAGAAAAGGGACTGCTCATGTACTACCCAAACCATGTCCATGTTCAAAGGGTGATTAATAGAGTTGATCAAAATTCAAATAGGTTCTTATTGTGAGTAATGCAGGTTTTTGTTGTTTGTTTTTGACTCATTCTGTAAATCCAGAACTTCATATTACTCACAAAAAATCTTAAAGAACTTTTCTGCATAAGCAATGGTCCACAACAAATTATTGTGATGTGGAAACTGAAAAAGCAAACAAAAAGCAGGTCCTCTCACTATCTAGAAATTCTTGAATGTGGGTGTGTTTGCATGCTTATAGACTCTGGAGACATAAAGCAGACAGCATTCTGTAGTGACAGTGCATAATGGTTCAAAGTATATTTACCACTAAAACAAATTTGATACAATGAATAAAATATTAAGTACACAGGACATCATAAGATAGTGCAAACATAAAATATATCAAGCCATGAAAAAGTAATGCAAATATTTCTATGTACGCAAGCTTTGAGGTGATTAACTCTATAAACTGCATTTTAAAACTATAAACTTAGAAGAGTTTGAGAATAAGAGTGAGGGGATAATATGTCTGCTTTTTTCTCTCCTTTACATCAGACTTCACCCCCTTTGCTTTGTAATGAGCATGTGTGTCTCCTATATGGTTTCACAGATGCAGCATCATGGTCAGTGTGGGTTGTGGGATACATCACAAAGGAAGAAACAACCAGAGTCCTCACAGGTCAAAGGACATGATGGCACTGTGTGTGGTTTTGTATGTCTCTGTAAAGCTGGTGATGTGAACTTGAAAAGAAACATAAGAGCTCTGGCCAAGTTCATTTGTTCCCAGTTCCTCTCTGCTGGGTGGACATTAGGGTCTGGAGTACTGAAGAAATGCTGTGAGTGTTCTGGAGTCAGTGTGTGTCCACAGTGGTAGTGGAGATCTGGGTGTAGAGTTGTCAGTGTGTGCTGGGAAGTCAGTGGTGTTTCCATAGAGACAAGGATGCTCAGTTTGTGTTTTCTCTTTACTGTACTTCCTCTCACTAAAGGTGAGTGTGAAATTCTCTCTTAATGCTGAGTGACATGAAACTGTACATATATGTGATAATCTAAAAATGTTATTAAAGTGAGTTGAATCATTCAAGATTTATTTGGCCAAATTAGAATCATAACCTGGCTGGTCTTAGAATGAAAAATATGATTAAAAGGTCTAGAATGCAAACAGATTATATCTTTGCATGAAGTAAAGTTTATTAATCAAAAAGTCAAAAGATGTTATTTCAGAAAATGAAAAGGCAGGTTGGGGAAAATGAAGGGAAAAAAGAAATACAAAATAAATTGGTAAAAAGAGCTGGGAAAAGTTAAAGAGTAGGGCTAATTTTGTTGGAGCGCTTGGCACAGGACAAGGTGCTTTTTATAGCCTGCCATGCTCGTCTGAAGAAGATGCGTACTCTCTTCAACTTCTTGCATTCTGAGCCTTTATATTTGAAATAAAAGTAGAATTTTTAAACTGGTGTCCATGGAGTGGATGTATGTAAACTCAGATTATTGATGTGGTGCTTTGATGCTACTCACCAGCTGGGGTGTTCTCCACTTTGATGTTCTCTTACATCTACAGATGTTTATTTTTCCCAAAAATCAATACAAATGCAATTACGTAATAAAGTACAGGCACATATACCCCATAATGCACCACGCCCCCTAGCGGGCACGCGGGCGTCCCCAGACGGGCATACTTAAATAAATTACTTGATAAAATCGAATATTCTTAAAGTACAGTACATTTATCAACATAACATTTCTTAGGACTAATACAAGTACCTGCTTACCGATTTTCAGCCGTCTACATGCATCCGTTCGCCAGAAATCCCATGCTGAATACACCGTGTTTTTCGGCTAAATTTACACAAACACATGCCTGCCCTTTTAAGTTGCCTTTTACAACATTCTTCCGATATAAGAGAACTTCAATTACCATCAAATAAACACCGTGACATGTTTAAAAAAGTATATAGAATGCTAATACAGCTCTTTATTAGCTTGCTCACTTCTTAGAGCAAAAACACACGTTCGGTTCCTTCATAACCTAACACAAAATACGCAAACCTTTAGTTACATCAAACTGCACGTTACTATCCTAAAACTGTTCCTGAATAGAGCATTGTACCCTCCTTTCTTAGAATCCGTGTTTGTTATTCGTCCATCGAATAAATATTCTCTTTGATTGCTTTGCTTTTCTACCTATGGCAAGATTCCGTATTGCGTTGCTGTTCATGGTTGGCCTATCAAAAGAGCTTATAGTAATGGACCGTTGAAACCAAAGTGATTGAAACCACTTTCAGCAAATAGTATTCCGTCAGAAGAAAACATCGACACCTCATTTGCCTTGAATACTACACTACAGAGGTGGGGCGGGCCATGCGTAATCACAATATAAGGTCCTGTTGCGCACTAACGTCTTCCATTTTGGAAACGTATCGCATACGCAAGTCATTCCATTTTGGCTAGTTCGCTTTGTTTTTGTAACACGTTCCGCTTTTGGTAAAAATGTGTCATTTTTATCACAGTAATGGAGAGGAAAAGGCGATTTACAGTTTCTGATGTCCATGAGGAGCTATTTAGATTTAGCGAGGTGAGAGCGATGACGGTTCCACGGCTGCTAGCATGGATTCTGTTCAGCAAGACGCTTTTGAGCTTGGAATCGACGCCGTGCTCGATGTACCGTAAGTATAAAATTCATATAGCATGCGTGATTCTTTATTGTAAAAGTTCAGTGTTGATTACGTAATATTTAAATGTCCACTCAATTTGCTCCCATGTTGACTGAAACTCTAGTACTTGTTGTTGTATTGTTTATCGCACTGATTGTGTAAGTCGTAACTCTATCTGGATAAGCGCGTCTGCTACATGCCCTAAATGTAAAGGTAAATTATTGTTTGAGATGGCGCCTATGTATTTTGCACTAGGCATTAGCATTAGCATTGATCATCATTCTAGTTCATTGGTATCTTGGTTATGATTGTAAAGCGTCCTTGATCATGCAAAGGCACTATAGTGATGTAAATGTATGTAGTCAATGTAATAATTTTCTTATTTAGTATGGCAATTTGTATTTATTTTCATCTTCATGTCTTGCAGTGAAGAAAATTCACCCTGCCCTCCCCCATCTGAGAGATTTCACACCTCTTCTGGCCCACCCCCAGAGCCATCAGCTTCTACCCCCTGCCAATCTGTGGACACCCCTCACACCTCAGGACTGCATAGTCACAGAGGCTCCAGGAGGACACATTGGAGACGCCAGATGAGACCAAGTAGAAAATACAGTGTAGCTCTTGAATTCTTTATTGTATCTGCCTCAAACTTTGCATGTTTTTGGACAAGACCCTGGTGAATCAGGAAATGTAGAGGTTGAATGAAAATAAATCTCCAGCATCAATAGAAACACTTATAAGCCTCCAAAATCAAAGGCGTTTCTTGTTTTTCGACATTTTCTTCTCTATTAGATGAGGTCAAATGGACCCTAAATGATGGAGAAATAAGTCTGGATGTGAATGGATGTCTAACTTGGATGCCCAAGTTTCTACTTCAATTTGAATCCTCAATGATCATGGTGCTGTGTGTACAATTTCAGATATCTGGTGTTAAAGTGAACAAGTACAAATAGCTCAAAATGGCTGGTCTACAAAGTGAACAAACATCATGTCCTACTGTGTGTTCTTAATGGAAAGCTAGATTTATGCAAGAAAGTACATCTGCACCTTCTACATGGGTGCTGTGGTCCAAAGAGCAAATCTCTCCCGTTGATTCTGTGATCATAAAGTGTTCAGCAGTTCTGCTCCGGATGGTATGAACCTCCTTACAGTCCTCCTGTTTCTTGGGTGAGAAATAGTGATGAATTGTAAAGGAAATGAATCATCCATTGACCCCACCTGGGCAGTGGAAACTCCACTAATGGACAGCATATTTTGGACTACCATCTGTACAAGTCAGGAAAGTGTGAAGGCTAAATAAATAAAACTGGATACAGTCTATATAAATCATTATAATTATAGTATAAAATGATCTAAACACTTACACTTTCTCCCAGATTGGCCGAGTAATGCTGCTTAAACCCAGCAATGGGAGCAGGGTCTCTATGACTTGTGTCTTCTGGTAATGATATTAATTAATAATGAAGTTGTCCCTTGGCATCTAGAAAGGGCAGAAGAAAGCTCTATTGTATTGAACGATAATAAAGCTGTTTCATTTCTTTTAAAAAGTCATAACAGTTTGCATGTGTTTTTGGACAACAAAAAAAAAAACTTTAATTTTTAAGAATTAAAGCTTTATTCCTAAGAAGTAATTGAATTTGAAATGAAAATTAGGCTTTGATTACAACGCAATTTTCTACAAAACAAGACATTTTATATTCTGCATTTGTGCGCAAGATTACTTTTGTACCCCAGTTTGATATCTCTATATGGAAATGAGCAATCAACGCCTGTAAACTTTGTTTTATATACAGTTATGTAACAGAACAAATGGCCACCCGTAGCTCAATTTCTTCTACAAATGTTAATAAATGTGAATCAAAGTTTGCCTGTTGTCTGACAGTGCATAATGGCCACACTCGTGGTCTTGCAGAGGCTTTTCTAAAACAAGCGCAGAAGTCACTTTCCTTTGTCTCAGTCAACGTATTTCATCTAATGGAGTTCAGTTACGCGAATATTTTCAGCTACGCCCCATTTAGTTAGTTCATTCTCTATTCACTTATTCCGCACTTTAAAATAGTTGTGCGGTCCGTGAAATTAAACAGCTGTGACGGCCCGAGTGCCGCAGGTCCCACAAACTCCCTAGACGTAGACAGACGTTTATTAGACAAACACGAATAACGAACACAGTGGCGCTCACACCAAAAAGGCAAGATGAACATGAGCAACGTTGAACACACAATCATAAAGTGTACCACGTACGTGAACATTAGCGAGAACACAGATCGACAGGGATACACACACAGACATTAGGAGAATAACCCGGTGCAGGTGTGTGTGACTTCATAGTCGTGGTTTCACACAAGACCATGAACTCCCACTGCAGGCGGCGGGCCGTACCACGTGACTAATGGGGAGCGGAGCTCACTATTAGCCCACTAATTAGTTCTCCGTTCAGTCAAAAGTTCTCCATCATTAAAATGTATGTTCTCATTTTAAATTCGCATATTGGCTACTTGTTTATAATACGATTCCCTTATCAAATATTTAGTATCTAATTTGGGAAAAAAAAAACTGCCTTTGTAGATAAAACTAAATTCTACTTACGTTTTGTTTTCGTTTCTCAGTACCTCTTATGCGTGAAGAATTGTTTGTAGTCTTTGTTGATGTTTTGTCTAAAATGATCGTCATCGGCAAATCCACTCAATAAACTGATCTGGGGTCAGAAATAGAATGACACACATTATGACATAATGGAGCGCTAAATTCTGTTCAGTGGCTGGTTAGAACAATGACAGAAGTGCAGCTGAAATGACATTATAGTCTCATATTATAAATCACATTTTAAAATCATTTCCCCCTCTTTATGCTATCATTTTGTTATCAGGCTCAGATTAAAAAATCTAAATAAAGTAAATATAACCTATACATGTAAACTATATATTAATTAATTAGTAATCATTCTACATAGGTACAATTCACTCACTCTGTATTCGTTATAATCCAAAGTCATTCGAACACTCATTAAGGATCAAAATGCAACGTAAACAACAACAATAATAAATTCTTAAGAAATTATACAATTTTAACTGAAAATTAGGTTAATTGATCATAATACAATGTTCAACAAAACAAGCCTTATCTTTACTCGGGTTTTTCAGTACCAAGGCTACGCAGTTAGGCAAACACTTTCTTGCATAATATATGCTTATATTATGAAATTGAGCAACTAGACAAACAGAATTAAATGCTCCGTTCATTACTGCTTCAAATGGTTTATTATTTTTTAAAAGTGCAGGATTGTAGCCCCAAAATATATCCTATATGAAGTGACCTGCATTAAGAAATTAATTGTTGATGTCACTTACTATTATTATTGGTAGTAGTATTAGTAGTATTTTGTGGGGAATCATCTTATGTTGTTGATTGGAGAATACCATTAAATAAATTAATCTTACCATCAGTAGTAGTTGGTGAAATTAATAACTTATAACTATTTGGAGATGTCATTGTTGTAGTAGGTTTAGTTGAAGCTGTTGGACTTGATGTGTCAGTGTCCACTGAAGTAAGAGTTACAGGTTTATATGGAGCCTCTGCAAGAATAGAAAAGTGTGGTCAGTTATAAGTATGAACTCTGTTTCTGTACTCTCACTGGAGATCACTTCCCATGTGTTTCTGTTTGTGTTGTATTTATACCAGGTGAAGCTCTCAGGTCTGGTGTGTATATCAGTGCAGGAACAGGGCAGCAGCCTGAGTGCTGCAGCTGATATGCATGAGATTTAACTGCACCACAATAATACATTGATTTCAAGATTTGGTTTTATGACTGATGGCAGTCTAAACAGCAAATCGTAATTGTTCAAATTCTACCTTATATGTTCAGATAACATGGAGTGCCTCTTATACGTTATCAGAAATATATGACATGTCGTCTCTAACTGGACTCCTACTAGATGTTTTCAGTGTTTCTTATAAAGTAGCTACTGAGTAGATATTTGATGATCTACAGATGTAGAGAGAAAGTCACACTCACCATCAGCAGCAAGGAGCAGATAAACACACACCTGCATTCTTACTGAGTTACACACACACTACACACAGCTAAAGGAGGACTGCTGATACACACCGTACACAGTCTTCAATACAGTCTACTGAATGTTCTGACAACTACAGTTACAGTGGAGATGAAGTGTATTCAAATGAAGCTTTGACAAACTTCTATCCCCAACACACACAACAAATATAGGGAGGCAGTAGGGTTTTATAAGTTTTTAAAAGTCATTTGGTGTGTCCTCTTTCTTCCTTAACAGTCTCACATTATAAGTGAGAATGTCATCATTCTTACTTAAGTTGGTTCGGTCCGTTGTCACAGAGATGTGGTGGCCTAGTGGGACGGACCCAAAATGACTCCCTAAGTGCTGTTAGTTCAGTCCAGCACATCTGCCCCTTTGTACATGCATCATTTATGAACGTATTTAAACCCATCTGTCACTGGAGTGGTTGTCGGTCTTTGTTCGTGCTCAGGTTGGTGTTAATGGTCGTTTAATAAATGCATGTCTTCGTCAAGAGACGTCTGCGCTTCCTGCGCCTTGCCTTGCGGCACTTGGGCCGTCACAACAAACAAAATATTTGTATTTTCTTATACCTGCATGCGGGGGGTGGCATAACGTGAATAAGTGAATAAATCATATAAAAGCAGACATTGTGTTCACTTTGTTTTCAGTAGGCTACACCAAAAGTGAGGAGGAGGCCTTCAGTATTTTGAGGAGTTCCCTTCAGTATTCTGGGAAGAGTCTCATATATAGTCAGGGCCATTGGACCTGGACTTCACCGTCTCTCACACCAATCTTATTCCCACTTCCTAAAAAAGAGAGAAGCCTGCAGCCAAGGGATCAGTTAAGATGAGGCAAAAAGCAAAAGTAAAAATAATGTATATGTAACATGCTGCAACCGTCCCTGATCTGGGCGCAGACCGTCCCCAAGGACTTCTTCTATTCAATAAATAAGTGGATGTCATGTGTAATCATTTAGCATTTTTTCTTCACAAACGCAAATATTTATTGTATAAACTGAAAAATCTTTAGGATTTAGCATTGTTGTGAATCACTAAACTAATATTTCGTTGTATAACTACTGTTTCTGAGAACTGCTTCACATCTGTGTTGCATGGAGTCGACCAACTTCTGGCCGCTGTAAACAGGTATTCCAGCCCAGGATGCTTTGACAACCTTCCACAGTTCCTCTCCATTTCTTGGTTTCGCCTCAGAAACAGAATTTTTGATGTCCCCCTCAAGTTTTCTATCGGATTAAGGTCCAGGGATTGGGCTTGCCACTCTGTAACTTTAATTTTGTTGGTCTGGAACCAAGATGCTGCTCGCTTACTGGTGTGTTTGGGGTCATTGTCTTGTTGAAACATCCATTTCAAGGGCATTTCCTCTAGCATAAGGCAACATGACCTCTTCAAGTATTTTGATATATGCAAACTGATCCATGATCCTTGGTATGCGATAAATAGGCCCGACACCATAATAAGAGAAACATCCCCATATCATGATGCCTGCACCACAATGCTTCACTGTCTTCAGAGTGTACTGGGGCTTGAATTCAGTGTTTGGGGGTCATCTGACAAACTGTCTGCGGCTCTTGGATCCAAAAAGAACAATCTTACTTTCATCAGTCCACAAAACATTTCTTCATTTCTCTTTAGGCCAGTCCATGTGTTATTTGGCAAATTGTAACCTCTTCAGCACATGTCTTTTTTTTAACAGTGGGACTTTGCGGGGGCTTCTTGCTGATAGATTAGCTTCACACAGGCGTCTTCTAATTGTCACAGTACTCACAGGTAACTTCAGATCGTCTTTGATCACCCTGGAGTCTTTGCCATTCTGGCTATTCTTCAATCCATTCAAATGGTAGTCTTCCATTTTCTTCCACATGTCTCTGGTTTTGTTTTCTATTTTAAAGCATTGGGGATCATTTTAGCTGAGCAGCCTAACATTTTCTGCACTTCTTTATATGTTTTCCCCTCTCCAATCAAAGTTTTAATCAAAGTACACTGTTCTACTGAACAATGTCTGGAACGACCCATTTTCCTCAGATTTTCAGAGAGAAATGCATGTACAACATGTGTTGGCTTCATCTGTAAATAAAGGCCACCTGAGTGACATCTGTTTTTTCACAGAAGGAATGACCTCACTAATTGAACTCCACACTGTTATTATTTTGAACACACCTGTTTCAATTAATTATTCAATTACACAAACTCAGGAGCATGCATATAATGAATGTTGGGTCTGATGGTTTTCTATGACTCTGCTACACCTACTGGTAAATTATTTACCATGTAGTAATATAATTTCTACCAAAAACAGTGATTGATCTGATTAGTCATGTTGGACTGCTATTATTTTGAACACAATGATATATATATATATATATATATATATATATATATATATATATATATATATATATAGATAGATAGATAGATAGATAGATAGATATATATATATATATATATATATATAGATATATATATATATATATAGATATATAGATATATATATATATATATATATATATATATATATATATAGATAGATAGATAGATAGATAGATAGATAGATAGATATATAGATATAGATATAGATATTATTCCAAGTGTTGCTTGTTGACATTTATTTTGAATTTGTCTTATTTTCTCTTAAGTTGCAGTGTACTCATTTATAGTTTTATTAAAACTCCTCAGGAACTGCAGTGTCTCATTTATAGCTTTACAATGTAATATAACTGATTTGAATTTAACCTAAATAAAAATTAATTGAAAAGTTGTTCATCTATACAGTGCAGGCTATACAACTCTAGGTAGGAGGCTAGGCAGGATGCATGAACGAGCCGACAAAAGTTACGTTTATTAACACCAGACAAAAGACAATGTAGCACATAGGCTAATACATGGTCAATCACCGACAACATCCACTACTAAACAGGAAAGTTATATACAGGCACAGTAACGACACAAAACAAGAAGCAGGTGTGAAACACGGGGAGGGCATGGCTATATGAATGAACACACACGCACACACACACACACATCTGGGAGGAGGGGCCGTACTGTGAAAATTTACACATCATTTATTATTTCATAAAAGCCAAATGCACTACTACTAAATAAATTACATGCAAAAAAGATAACAATTCACAGAAGTATTCAAATTACCTTTCAGCAGATTAACCCCTAATGAGGCATTTACAGTGATGAAACAAATAAAATACTTGCCATTTACTGGCTACCATACATGTTTTTGTATGTTTGTTTTTTGTCCATTTGCTTGATTGCATTTGTGTGTGTGTGTGTGTGTGTGTGTGTGTGTGTGTGTGTGTGTGTGTGTGTGTGTGCATGTGTGCTTAAATTGAATTTAATTTGATGCTGGCATATTCTGTATAATCTGCATTATCCATTGGAGTGGATGCTAGTTTGGTTTTCTGACTGTGTACTACAGTGGAGTAAGTGACATCATCCTGTAGGAATAACACATTAACAATTGTTACATAACACACGTTTACAAAACACACATTCAGTATGATACACACCTGTTCTTGTGCTGTTTTGCATTTTGCTTTTGGATTTACAGTTGCGTATAGGACACACAAATCTTCCTGCAGAAACACAGAAATGGAAAATTAGCAAACTTGTGTAAACACTAAAACACACTTCACAAAAAGACTGTATATAGGAGTCTATACATGCACACAATTGCACAATTGAAGTGCACCAATTACCTTTATGCACCTATGACCATCATGCAAAAGGCAACAACAATATCCTATATGTGGTGTGAAATCACTGGTACATGTCCAGAACATGTCTCCGTTTTCATATGAATGCAGTGATAAGAGCTGTGCTCCATAAGGGCACAGGTGAAGTGAAACACAGGTAGAATTTAGTGGTCAATCATCCTTGTTCAAAGAAGGACAATATAACCAGCCTTAATACCTACAGGTCAGAAGCTTTAACATCAGTAGTCATGAAATGCTTGGAGAAGCTGGTTCTGTCTTACGTCAAGTCTATCACTCCCACTTCTTTGGACTGATATAGTTTTACAGAGCAATCTGCACTATGCACAGTCACAATCAACACTATGTCTGTACTCATCTGGACCTTCTAGGATCCTATGACAGAGTCATGTATCTAGACTTCAGCTCTGCTTTCAACACAACTAAAAGTGGAACCCTGTGTCTGTCAGGGCATTTTCATCTACCTGTCAGATAGAAAGTAGCTTGTGTGCCTGGAACCTTATCTGTCAGAGCCCCTATCCATCAGCACTGGGGTTCCTCAAGGCTGGACACTCTCAGCCCTCCTCTTCTCTTGCTACACCAACAAGTGCATCTCCAGCTATCATCAAGCAAATGACCCTAACAGGACTCGTTAGCAACACTGACGAAACTGCTAGTGGAGTCAAGTGGCTCGTCTGGCTTTGTGGTGCACTGAAAACAACTTGGAGGTCAACATGCAAAAAGCAGTAGAGATGGATGATACATTTCTGAAATAAGACAACTGTCCATCTCCCTTTGTAACTCAGTACAGTAAGTGATGTGGAGTCTGAGCTTCCTACACACCACCATCTCCACTGATTTCAAACTGGAGATCACAACAGCCATCATCAAAAACATTCATCAAGAGCTGCTTTGTATCAGAAACTCACCATGGACCCCACACAACTAGGGAACTCCACACACTATCTGTATAAAACCCTCTGCCCAAGTATTTGGTACTGCTTCAACAAAACCTAAACTTAACCTGTTAATACAAAGTAGCACTCACTTGAACAGGTGAACAAAGCACAGCAGAACAATCCTGTAAAAACACACACACACACACACCATGGAAGATTTGACCTTGAAGGACATGTGCCAGTAATGATGTGGAGGTTGTTTTTCTTATGTTAGAGTGGATGGTATGTGAGCATTCACCTGTGTCTCCTGCTCTCTCTTCTCTTCTGTTTGCCCCTTTCTTAGCCTCGTTTGTCCAGTGTGACAGTGTGATCCACAACTTGTATGCGTGCATGCGTGCGTGCATGTGTGTGTGAGTGTGTGTGTATGTGTATGTGTACATTTGTATCTCCAGCACAAGACCCCCACGAGACCCAGCAGCAGGAGGAGGACAGCTCCCACAGCAGTAGTCATGAGAATATATAATAAATCACCAGCAGGGTTTTGGACATCTGAAGGCAAACGTTATACAAATGTTATGTGTATTTGTGTGTGCGTTAGTGTTTGTGTTTTTACACAGCATGCATTTTAATTGCTTTTTAAGATATTAGGAGACCATGTTGATATGCAGTAAATGCATGTTACCGTCAGTCAGAGTCTTTGCACTGTCAGTAGTGGAAGCATCAGCTGGAGCCTTTGCACTTGTTTTGCCATCAAATCTTGATGTAAATTCTGTTGTTGAGATTCCTGGAGAGGAACATGTGTTTGTTAGCATAAGATGGTGTACTGCTTTAGTACTACTTGTGTTTGCAAGTTTGGCTACAGTACTGACCCATTATAAATGTGTATAGGAACATTCAGGGTGGTTTACATTCGTGACACTAGTAGACATGTGACTGCACCTGAGTGGGGGGGCAGGTGAACAAGCTCATCAGCGCATGTTTAAAAGTTTATTTAAAAACTAATTTTTATAATGAAGTGTTGACTTTCCAAGTAATGGTGTTATATTATAGAGTTAGCACTAATGCAATGGAATTATCCCTCTTGAGCATTGTGATACGGCCACAAAACAAATCAAATTATGTCAAAATAAAATTCCTAATGAAGTATTAGAAGTATTTAAAATATATATTTTAAATCTGTTTTGTATGTTGACCAAAAAGCTGTCAATGTGGGTGTATAGCCTGTAATTAGACTTTTGTGGTTGGGAAATACAGTTTCGCACTGTCACTTTATTGACTGTCATAGTCAGGACACATGAAGAAAAATGCCATTTTCAGGTAAAACATGTCTTTGGACAATTGGGAATACATCTAATATTGGGTGAGATGAGTCAAAAACAGATCACTTCTGTCATTTTGGATAAAGCCTTTAGTCAAACTAGTGTGACTGAAAAATAGTTTGATGCTGGTACTTCCTTAGGACACATGATTTTGGACTTATGAAAGTTAATAAAAAATACAATTTTGAGGTAAAACATATGTATTTGGACAACTGGGAGCACATCTAGTACAAGATGCTAAGTCAAAAACAGTGGATTTCTGTCATTTTGTGAAGTATTGTGAAGTAATACATTTTACATCAAATTTTTATTTTTCATAAATGTTGACATGTGCTCACTATGATATCAAAATGCCACTGCAAAACAGTATTTCCCCAACCACAGTAGTTTGAGGTTTCAGTTCACACAGTTCCTACTTACTGTTTGTGGATGGTCATAGTTAGGACACATAACTCTTTAAGAAAAATGTCATTATGAGGTAAAATAGATAAAATAGTTATTTGGACAACGGAACACATCTAGTACTAAGCAATGAATCAAAAACAGGACATTTCTGTCACTTTGGGTGTATAAGATGTAGTGTGGCTGGGAAACAATTTTACACTGGCAGTTTATTGATACTGTCATGGTCCAACTATACACTTTAGAAATAACATGAAAGACAAAATGAGGGTCAGTGACATTATGGATTGTTTCCAGAAGATTAAGTCATGATTTAAATCCCAGTCAAGTATTTTTAAAGTACAAGACAACTTTAACCACAAATACACCCCTATAAAAATGGATGAAATGTATATTTACCCTGGACTTGTTTTAGCTGTCCTTTTGCAAACAAACATCTACCAAGTGTCACGTCGACCGAACTCCAAGCACACTACAACACCCAACATGCCATTCGTCGCAAGGTCAAGGACTCATCCAATCATACACATTCATTCAGATCCTCATCACCAGAATATTGACAGCAGCTGTTTTCTACTTCCCACCTGTATATAAACCTCTTTAGACCTCACCAGCATTCCGAGGTATTGCCACTAGTTTCGACTGTGCATACCGAGCGTTATTTCCTTGATTGCTTTCCCATGTTTCGTTTGTGCTTTTTGCTCTCCAGACTACTGATTTTTTCCTACCCCGTTTGTATAGTTTGCTTGGTTTGTTATTGCTCTTTGGTTGTTGGACTCGGACTGTTTACCTGTATGATTTGGATTACCCCAGCCTTGGCTTTCCTTGTTTTGACCCTGGCCTGTTCACCCATCACAAAGTTGGAACAAAATAAATCTCTCTCTACATCTGCGAGCATCTGGCTTTACCTGTCCCACACACCAAGCCACATCAGTGAGAAAACACTACCCAAGTGACCTGTAGCATTCATACTATGTCCAGTATATCAGCCTTTGATGGTCTAAGAGTGCTCTTTAGGTGTAACAGGTGCTACAGGTACAATGTAACACTAGTTTGCTAAAGTTCAGTTTATTTATGAGATTATCAATGCACTAAGCATATGGATCTAAGTTACTTACCTTTAAAAGTGAGTTTGATGTATAGTTGTTCATATTCCTTATGCATACAATCGCAATCTCCCTCATCTTCATCCGTCAGGTGTGATATGAGTAGAGAGAGATTTCCTGGAGCGTGAGCAGTACCTAGCTGATCTCTGTTTCTGTGCTGTTTACTCTCACTGGAGATCACATCCCATGTTTTTCTTTTTGGGTGGTATTTCTTCCAGGTGAAACTCTCAGGTTTGGCAAGCAAGTCTATGCAGCTGCAGGGTAGCAGTACTGAGTCTCCTGTATGTGCAGTGATGTGTTTTGTCTCCCTGTTGTGTTCCAATACGCAACCTGTAAAAACACACCCCACTGTCAGACTCCACCACATTTGCTTGTTAGATTAATAAATATTTATTTTAATATTATATGATTTTTAGCATTGTTCTAATGACATTCACTATCCTTATAACAATGATAGTTATAACTGAGCAATTTGGTTGCTCCATTTAGGTAACAATTTGAGCTTTGTTTGTTAATGCAGTTCACTTCATATAGGATACTGTAAGGGTTGGTACCAGGCCAAGGCGTCAAGTCAACCACACCACTAATCAGGTTTAACACCCAACAGCTGGGTTAGACCTAATAAAAGCCCCGTGACCCAGTCATTCAGAGCTGGGTGTTTGCTAAATATTTGAGCCAAGCTCCTAGCTGGTAACTTCCTGCTACACCTCACTTCTTATCTGTGAGGGTGTTTGTGTTTTTACACCTTCCCTCTCGAATCTGTCTCTCTCCCAAGGCTTCCCTTAGCCATTCAAGTTGTTCCCTGTTTTCTGGTCTTGTTTGGGAAATTTTAGTTTGGTTTTCCTCAGTGCATCGGGGTTGCCATTTCTTCCTGTTACGTCCTTTGTTCTCCCCTTTTCCATGCTCGGCATGGTGTTTAGTTTTTTTCCTTTTGTTTTACCTGATCCAAGATCTAACTGTTTTGGACAAGGGTGCACCCTTGTTAGAGTGTGGTTGCTCACCCAGTAGGCTATTAGTATCATCACTTAGATGACCTGGGTTCAAGCCTGCATTACATATATGTTCTTGAACTGTTTTACAGATAATCTTTCCTACAAAGGGCCATACTGATAGATACTTTGTTTCCCAGCATTCATACGTGACTCTACACTGGATCCTACTTTTCAAAGCCCTATTAATATGATCAGTTAATTATTCATGTTGTGTTTATGACCTGATTATATATAATCTTGCATTCAGAATGTGATTGTGTTTATTTTTGATGGGGTGTGATGTTTGGTTGTTAGATTGTAGATTGTGTTGTGGTGGTTTTTCATGGTGCTTTTATTACCTAGTTTGATTTTTTTTTTTTTCAAACTACCTTTCAGGAATTTCTGCTAAGCTTACTGTGGCCTGCACAGTGTTGTATTACCAAAGCTTGAGGAGCTGAAGACAGACCTGGTAGCTGTTAAAGAAACACACCACCTAATGGTGGCAGGTTATGGTGGGGCTCATGAAGACATTGAAGACCCATATGAGGATGTCACCACAGATGCTTCAACAGATGATGAATTCTAGACTCCATCCTGTCCACTGCATTTACCACATTAATTTCAAATCTGTATGCCTATATAATACATGTAATGACGTTTTTATCCTTGTCTCTTTGTAGCTAGGTTGTTTGGTTGGGTGTTCTTTATAGGCTATAAGAAAATTAAAAAATGTATGCTAACCTTATTTCTTTTCAGCAGTAATTAACCTTTGTGAAGATGTGATCAAAACGTTGTGTTATAAAGCACATATTGGAATAACCCCTGTAAAAACCATGTGCAGGTTATTTTGGGGCTACAATCCTGCACTTTTAAAAAATATATTTTTAAAAAATAATAAACCATTTGAATCAGTAATGAACGGAGCATTTAATTCTGTTTGTCTAGTTGTTCAATTTCATAATATAAGCATATATTATGCAAGAAAGTGTTTGCATAACGGCGTAGCCTTGGTACTGAAACACCAGAGTAAAGATAAGCCGTTTTGTTGAACATTGTACTGTGATCAATAAGCCTAATTTTCAGTTAAAATTGTATAATTTCTTAAGAATTTATTATTATAGTTGTTGTTTAGGTTGAATTTTGATCCTTAATGAGTGTTCAAATGACTTTGGATTATAGCGAATACAGAGTGAGTGAATTGTACCTATGTGGAATGATTACTAATTAATTAATATATAGTTTACATGTATAGGTTATATTTACTTTATTTATTTAGATTTTTTAATCTGAGCCTGATAACAAAATTATAGCATAAAGAGGGGGAAATTATTTTAAAATGTGATAGTGTGATTTCTGATATGAGACTATAATGTCATTTCAGCTGCACTTTTTTCATTGTTCTAAACAACCACTGAACAGAATTTAGCGCTCGATTATGTCATAATTTGTGTCATTCTATTTCCGACCCCAGATCAGTGTACTGAGCGGATTTGCCGATGACGATCATTTTAGACAAAACATCAACAGAGACTACACACAATTCTTCACGCATAAGAGGTACTGAGAAACGAAAACAAAACGTAAGTAGCATTTAGTTTTATCTACAAAGGCAGATACTAAATATTTGATAACGGCCCGCCGCCTGCAGTGGGAGTTCATGATCTTGTGTGAAACCACAACTATGTAGTCACACACACCTGCACCGGGTTATTCTCTTAATGTCTGTGTGTGTTTAAACCCCGGTTGGTGTGTGCATCCTTGTCGGTCTGTGTTCTCGCTAATGTTCACGTACGTGGTGCACTTTATGTTTGTAAGCTGTGTTCAACGTTGCTCATGTTCATCTTGCCTGTTTCGTGTGAGCGCCACTGTGTTCGTTATTCGTGTTCGTCTAATGAACATCTGTCTATGTCAAGGGAGTTTGTGGGACCTGCGGCACTCGGGCCGTCTCAGCTGTTTAATTTAACGGACCGCACAAATATTTTAAAATGCGGCATAAGTGAGCAGAGAATGAACTAACTAAAAGGAAATGTTGTTAAATAAAAGGGGAAGTAGCTAAAAGTATTCGCGTAACTGAACTCCATTAGATGAAATGCGTTGACTGAGACAAGGGAAAGTGACTTCTGCGCTTGTTTTAGAAAAGCCTCTGTAAGACCACGAGTGTGGCCATTATGCACTGTCGGACAACAGGCAAACTTTGATTCACATTTTTAACATTTGTAGAAGAAATTGAGCTAAGGTTGGCCATTTGTTCTGTTATATAACTATATTAAACAATAAAATCTATAGGCTTTGATTTCTCATTTCCATAGAGTTATGAAACTAGGCTACAAAATTAATCCTGTGCACAAATGCATGTAAAATAAGCCTTGTTTTATAGAAAATTGTGTTGTAATCAAAGCCTAATTTTCAGTTCAAATTCAATTACCTCTTAGAAATAAGTCTTTAATTTTCAAAAATGTATTTTTTTTAGTTGTCCAAAAACATACAAATGTTGACTTTTTAAAAGAAATAAAACGGCTTTATTATCGTTCAATACAATAGAACTTTCTTCTGTCCTTTCTAGATGCCAAGGGACAACTTCATTATTAATTAATATCATTACCAGAAGACACAAGAGTCATAGAGACCCTGCTACCATTGCTGGGTTTAAGCAGCATTACTCGGCCAATCTGGGAGAAAGTGTAAGCGTCTACATCATTTTTTACTATAATTTTAATAAAAATTTATATACACTGTATCCACAGTTTTATTTATTTAGCCTTCACACTTTCCTGACTTGTACAGATGGTAGCCCAAAATATGCTGTCCATTAGTGGAGTTTCCACTGCCCAGGTGGGGTCAATGGATGATTCATTTCCTTTACAATTCATCACTATTTCTCATTTCTCACCCAAGAAACAGGAGGACTGTAAGAAGGTTCGTACCATCCCGAGCAGATCTGCTGAATACTTTATGATCACAGAGTCAATGGGAGAGATTTGCTCTTTGGACCACAGCGCCCATGTAGAAGGTGCAGATGTACTTTCTTGAAAAAATCTAGCTTTCCATTAAGAACACACAGTAGGACATGATGTTTGTTCTCTTTAAATATGTGCCTGTACTTTATTATGTAATTACATTTTTATTGATTCTTTTGGGGAAAAAAAACATCTGTAGATGTAAGAGAGGATCTGGGTGGAGTAGCGGAATCTTTTACAGAGGCAGTCAAAGTGGAGAACACCCCAGCTGGTGAGTAGCATCAAAGCACCACATCAATTATCAGAGTGTACATACATCCACTCCATGGACACCAGTTTAAAAATTCTACTTTTATTTCAAATATAAAGGCTCAGAATGCCAGAACTTGAAGAGAGTACGCATTTTCTTCAGACGAGCGTGGCAGGCTATAAAAAGCACCTTGTCCTGTGCCAGGCGCTCCAACAAAATTAGCCCTACTCTTTAACTTTTCCCAGCTCTTTTTACCAATTTATTTTGTATTTCTTTTTTCCCTTCATTTTCCCCAACCTGTCTTTTCATTTTCTGAAATATTTTTTTACTTTTTTATTTATTTTTGATTAATAAACTTTACTTCATGCAAAGATATAGTCTGTTTGCATTCTGGACCTTTTAATCATATTTTTCATTCTAAGACTAGCCAAGGGTATGATTCTAATTCGGCCAAATAAATCTTGAATGATTCAACTCACTTTAATAACATTTTTAGATTAGCACATATATATACAGTTTCATGTCACTCACCTTTAGTGAGAGGATGTACAGTAAAGGGAAAACACAAACTGAGCATCCTTGTCTCAATGGAAACACCACTGACCTCCCAGCACACACTGACAACTCAACACCCAGATCTCCACTACCACTGTGGACACACACTGACTCCAGAACTCTCACAGCATTACTTCAGTACTCCAGACCCTAATGTCCACCCAGCAGAGAGGAACTGGGAACAAATTAACTTGGCCACAGCTCTTATGTTTCTTTTCAAGTTCACATCACCAGCTTTACGGAGACATACAAAACCACACACAGTGCCATCATGTCCTTTGACCTGTGAGGACTCTGGTTGTTTCTTCCTTTGTGATGTATCCCACAACCCCACACTGACCATGATGCTGCATCTGTGAAACCATATAGGAGACACACATGCTCATTATAAAGCAAAGGGGGTGGAGTCTGATGTAGAGGAGAGAAACAAACAGACATATTATCCCCTCACTCTTATTCTCAAACTCCTCTTTCTAAGTTTATAGTTTTAAAATTCAGTTTATAGAGTTAATCACCTCAAAGCTTGCGCTCATACAAATTTTTGCATTACTTTTTCATGACTTTATATATTTTATGTTTGCACTATCTTATGATGTCCTGTGTACTTAATATTTTATTCATTGTATCAAATTTGTTTTATTGGTAAATATACTTTGAACTATTATGCACTGTCACTACAGAATGCTGTCTGCTTTATGTCTCCAGAGACTATAAGCATGCAAACACACACACACACACACACACCCACACACACCCACACACACACACACACACACACACATTCAAGAATTTTTAGATAGTGAGAGGACCTGCTTTTTCTTTGGTTTTTCAGTTTCCACATCACAATAATTTGTTGTGGACCATTGCTTATGCAGAAAAGTTCTTTAAGATTTTTTGTGAGTAATGTGAAGTTCTGAATTTACTGAATGAGTCAAAAACAAACAACAAAAACCTGCATTACTCACAATAAGAACCTATTTGAACTTTGATAAACTCTATTAATCAGCCTTTGAACATAGACATGGTTTGGGTAGTATATGAGCAGTCCCTTTTCTCAGTGAAGTACTGACATCTCTCCTCACAGTACACAATATTATGCAAAGTATCAGTAACCATACCAGTCCTACTCATACTAAACCTGTTTTGTACTAAATTAAATTCAAACTAGACCTGCCACTGAGAACACACTGGAGCCTAGTCCTAGTTTTAGTCTGTGTTTAAAACATCATCCTTTATTCCAATTTCACATTAGAATAGACCCAGCAGTCAGAGTTGTGCTGTTTTGATTATTAAACTACACTTTACAGAATAAATGTAGTATTTTGTACTATTTCTAGCTAGAAACCACTGATAAGCCTGTCATGGCATAAGGCAAGAAATAGACTAGAAGGAAAGTGAGCTTGTGAGTGTGTGACCACAGCTCAGCTGCAGAGGTGTCGAAGCAGCACGGTTGTCACTTCTGGTCTAAAATGGGCTTTAGACTCTGATCTGGTATCCACTGCCCACTGGTTGGAACTGTGAGAAATGAAACCACAGCAGACATCCTGAGCTCTCAGACCAGAACAGTCTCCTTCTTCTTCTGGGGCGTCATAAGGTGTTTTGAGAGCAAAATGTTTATTGACTTTAAAAACTGCACATATTCACATTAAGATGCCATACACATATCAAATACTTTTCTACCACAATTTAGTCCACAAACCATATTTTTCTCACACCACTAATAGATTAAGAACACTGCTGTAAAAGTGGAGCCTGTATGTTATATTTGATGTATTCACTGAGCTGAGTTATTTCATGACAAGTATTTACATGAAAGTAGGGTCATACACTGACCATGACTGCAGACATTAGCATTAGGGTATTTATTCAGCAGTAGACAAACAGGGAATATCTGCGAACAATTACTGGGAGGGGTAAGAGACAAAACTCACATGAGACACATGTCAAGGGGCAGGGCAGGGGAGGAGCTAGAAACTAAAACATACAAAAGCACATGGAGACAAAAACATACTAAAGCAATAACATGTAATTGTCTTCTACTCTTTACAGTGTAGCCTATAGAAACATATAACAGGAAATATAGGACAATTATATTTTAAATATATAAAAAAGTACACAGACTTCATAAGATGGAATCATAAGATATGCAGAAATATTTAATAATTATTTGTTAAGCAAAACATTTTTCCAGTTCAACCTGAAAAAAAGTCAGCTTGCTTAAATAACATTTTTATTAACATTAACAAATAAATGTACAATTTCATGCAATTCAGCATTAAAAGAGAATTTCACACTCACTTTCAGTGAAGAGAAGACACAAACTCAGCAGCATTGTCACTAAGGAAACACCAGCACACACTGACAACTCTACACCCAGAACTCCACTACCACTGTGGACACACACTGACTCCAGAGATCAGTCCAGAAATCTCTCAGCAGTACTTCACTGAAGTCCAAAAGGACTTCACTACAGTAATGTGGGGTCTTGTGAGTCCTGAGTACACCTGAGGTCTGTTTTTTCATTGTGTAGTTTCACAGAGCCCACAGGGCCCCTGGTGCCTCTGTGAACTAGACATGCATGTTGTGGTTTCAGTGTGGGGGTGTCTGTGGGGGAAGAAAGATGAGGCTTGAGAAACCACCAGAAGGCTGAAAAAGCCTCCTTGTTGACAACTTACCGTTAAAGCAGCCATGTAACACAGCCAGTCTATTGGTGGACAAAAACTGCATACGCTACTTATAGTGTAGCCATGACATGTTATAAACATAAAATACATAAATACAGCAAACATCACACAGCATAAATACATAAAATCAGCAATAGAGTGTAAATATAAAGTGTAAATATAAAATGTAATAAAGTGTAAATATTTGTATTATTCTATTTATTATGTATTTGAAAGATATTTGACAAGCCAGTTAAACAGAGCCTGGGTGATCAGTTATAATTAGACTGCGCCTTTGATATGAGCCATTACACTTAATACTAAAAATTGCTGGTTAAAACCACAAGGACCAAAACCACGACTCGCTCAGATCACGTGTTTCTTTTTAAAAACAGCTCAGCTGGCACAGAGGTTCTAAATCCGGTCATTGTGACCGTGAGGGAAGTACCACCTGGAGTGACGTATCCACCCCTGACATGCTCCATCATCAATGTCACCACAAGCTTCCTCCATCACCTGGAGAAGGTGTATGTGTAGGTGGGGTTGGTGATCATGGACCTTCCACCTCCATGCTGAAAAGAACTCAACAGGATTTAGGAATGGAGAGTAGTGGAAGGTGAAGCACAACACATCATGAGTGTTCAGTGTGTACCAGAGCAGCCTGGCAGAAACTTGTTATTGCAGACAACAACAAACCTGGACTGCTCTGGTCCAGTCCCCTGGTGATGGGGAATGAGTGTGTTGTGTAGTGTATGGAGGAAGGTGATGACGTGGGCAGTTGTAGGGACCAAGAGTGACATGATGATAAATGACATCATTCTGGCTAATGGCTGCACACATTGTGACATCACTCATGTGCTGCTCAGGGATACTGACCATAGTGTAGTGACTTAGATTAGACTGGACTCCTGCTCAGCTTTTCTGAAACACAACCCTTTTCAGCATGGAGGTGGAAGGTCCATGATCGCCAACCCCATATACACATACCTCTTCTCCAGGTGACGGAGGAAGCTTGTGGTGACATTGATGATGGAGTATGTCAGGGGTGGATACGTCACTCCAGGTGGTACTTCCCTCACTGCCTGACCAGAGATATCACCTGTGATGTTGATAAGATCTTGTAGCCAAACCCTTGCAGGAGACAAGATGCACCCTAATTTCTGTTTCATTATTACAAGCCTATTTTGTTATCTTCTATGTATTACAGTATATACAGCATGTGTGTTGCAGTAATGTTCATGCAAAAAATTTTACTTTCCCCTTGTAATTGTGTTTTACTTTATGGTGTGTATGTACTGAATATACATACATAGTCTGTATATCTGTGAAAATAGATGTATGTGTGAGTACTATGACAGACCTTTACAGCAGACTGCTGTGCTCTGCACAGTGGAAACTTAAAAAACACAAGCTAGTAGTGTTTTCCATTTATCATATCAGTGTGTAGTTGCCATGCAGAATAAGCCATACATTTTATATTTGTATAGATGCTTGATGTAAAAATATCATTTTGGAAATAGTTTTGGATGAAGTGTTTGCTTTTCATAAAGCGTGTGACATTTTGTATGCCAACACTCATGAGATCAGAATCCTCTGTAGTCTCTCCCCCAAACACCCACCTACTCCCCACTTGGAAAAACACACAGAAGCACCAAACACACACATCATACACCACATGTAAAATACTGTAGCACATATACAATCAACCACAATGAGGTGTGACCTCTGTCATAGGCAGCTGGATACAGAAGTGGGTAGTAGACAAGAACTGCATCATACACAGAATGAACAAGTGAGGAATAAATAACACAAACAGAAATAAACAACTGAGCACATTTTACATACATATATATATATATTAAAGTTTTATAAAAGTACAAACTTATAGACCGAAATTTTCCTAGTTAGAGTCATAATACTCTGTCTTAATTTTGTCAGTCTTAGTAATGTTCCTACAATTCCTACCTTATGCTGGTCTGAAGTAAGTAATTAGCAATTCGCAAGTAATTAGCACCGGTTCCTCTCTAGTGGACCGAACCACAGCGCAGATTTCAGTCCCACTTAACAAATAAAGTCAACAAATTTACTTTATTCTCCCTTAACCTGGGTGGACAAGACATATTTGGAGTCCATATTTTACTCCTTTAGTTTAGAACAAAAGCTGCTAACATTGCTAACAAACACTGGAAGCCAACAGCAACGATACCTAATAGGATTTGTAAATAAGTCAGATATCAAGCTACATGTCCTCAAACCTCATCCAGGTCGCGTCCCGGTGATGTTTCTTCACTTGTCTAGTTCACAGTGAGTTATACAACACACCGACTAGTCTGGGAGACATTTATTAACACTTGGATGCGGTTTGACCGGCTTGAGAGAAGTTTGTGGGCATGGATTTACGAAGGCTATATTTGAGTTGCTGTTGACCTCCAGTGTTTGTTAGCAACGTTAGCATTTAACAGCTTTTGTTCTAAACTAAAGAGGCAAAATTTCTTGGTCGATAGACCGGATCTGGGGTAAGTGGTGAGCTGCTACTCTCTGTTGATCCCAGATATAAATACCTTTGTGCAAATGAATGTATGAGGATGACAACACCTGTAGAGAGAAGGTAACACTCACCATCAGCAGCGTGGAGCACAAGGAGCAGATAAACACACACCTGCATTCTTACTGAGTTACACACACACTACACACAGCTACAGCAGGACTGCTGATACACACCGTACACACTCTTCAATACAGTCTACTGAATGACTTCACAGCTACACTTATAGTGGAGAGAAAGTGTATTCAGAGGAAACTCTGACGTACTTCTGTCCGCAAGATACACACAGCGATAAATTTGTAAGTCTTCATTTGGTACATCCTCTTTATTCCTCATCAGTCAAACTTGCATATGACCAAATGGATCTTTTATTATTATACAATAAAAACCCAGGTGGAATTACAGCAGCCAAAGTACTGAATATTTGAGATTTGTACGACATGTTGAACAAACTTATAAAGTAGCGTTGTAATATCAGGGCATGTTTTACCCATAATGCACTGCAAGACAGGTAATTCTCAGCTGATTTGAACTGCGCATGTTCAGTTGTTTAGTGAGGTTCAGTTTCACATTTGATGGAACATATTTGGGAAATGTTTGTTGGCCAAAAACTGGTCCACGCTGTGCAACACTGTCACTCCACCACTAGAGATGTGAACTCTACTCACACCACAAATGTACTGTTGCTTTCAGCTTCTGCATATCAAAAGTCTTTTCTTACCTACAATGATGTGCTGGTTGAATTATTTAACTCGTGAATTATTTAACTCGTGTCTTTATCACAATAATAATTTAAAAAAATACATCAATCTTATAGAAGGAAAATGAGTTAATTTAAATTGTTTTTAAAGAAATTACATCAGTCTTAATAAGAAATATATTGCTTTTTTTTCCCCCAGTGTTTCCATATAATTTAAGGTCCACCTAGTGGTAAAACGTTAGATTCTGGTTTTGACAGGATTTTATAACTAAAGTGCACCTGGAAAAGATAACTTCCAGAATGTTAAATTGAATAAGTTTTGTGTTGACATTTTAATTACACATTAATTACACACACACACACACACAGGTCTGCAGTGCATGTGTATATTTGCCTTGAGTACCCCCACACACACTCATCTGTTGTACGTGTGTGTATGTCGTGTGCTGTCCTCCTCTATCCTCTTTAGTGCTGATCTGTGACTGTCTTACTGTACGTGTGATGTCCCTGCAGCAGGAGTGAGACATCACTGACTACATGAAGAACTATCTGAGTGCTCCTCAACAAAGCCTGTCATACCTACACACACTGTTTTTAGGACTGTGGCGTGAGTGAGTGAGTGAACACATGAGAACTGAAACCGAGACAAACACTTCAGCTCACACACACTTCCCTCTTCCTACTTTCACTTGTTCAAATTTGTCCTCCCTCCCTCCTTTGGTCTGTGGTATTCTGACTTGTTCAAGCATGCAGTTTGTCACCAGGCTGAATATTCAAGTTCACAGGAGCAAATAAGCACTATGAATTCATGCAAAATCTAAACAGTGAGTTTTACATTTATGTGACACTTTTATCTAAAGCAACTTATACTTATGACTGAGTACAACTTGAGCAAATGAGGGCTAAGGGTCTTGCTGAAGTGCCCAACAATGGCAACTTGGCAGTAGTGGAGACTGAACGCAGGATCTTCTGACACACACACACACACACACACAGAGTGAAGAGTCAGAGCTAGAGCGGTATGTAACACAAATATGAAAACAGTGTCAGCAGAACAGAATCTGAGGCCACATGTGTCAGGCCTCTGCTACCAGGCCAGGGTTGAGAGGTCATCACTGGCACCCCCAATGGAATGAAATAAATAAATATATTTAATACGGCCATGTGTTACTTATAAAGTAGCTACTGAGTAGATATTTGATCATCTACAGAATTAGAGAGAAAGTCACACTCACCATCAGCAGCATGGAGCACAAGAAGCAGATAAATACACACCTGCATTCTTACTGAGTTCCAAACACACTAAATACAGCTACAGCAGGACTTCTGATATACACCATACACACACTCTTCAATACAGTCTACTGAATGATCTGACAACTAGACTTACAGTGGAGAGGAAGTGTATTCAAATGAAGTTCTGACGAACTAACCTCAACACAACACACACACCAAATATAGAGATGCGGGAGGTTTTGTAAGTTGTCGTGTGGTATGTCCTCTTTCTTCTTTATCATTCCGTGATCTAGCAGATATTCTCAAATTGTCAGTGAGGACGGTCTCATTCTTAGTTAAGTGGCTCCGTCCTTTGTCATAGAGACACGATGTAGAAGCTCAGGGGGTGAGATCCAACATAACCTCCCTCACTACTGTTTGGTCAGTTCATTTCACTATGGCGCCCAAAGTACTTCAAATGATTATTAATGAAAATAGCAGGTGGAATTACAGCAGCCACAGAACTGGCTACCTGAGACGTTAAAAAAAGTGTGAACAGTTGTTTAAAGGAGCATTTAATTTCAGAGCATTATTTTTTACCCACAATGCAGTGCATGAAACATAAGTCAGGGTGAATTTTAATTGCACATTTTCAGCTTGAGTAGTGTGTTTCCATTTCAAATTTGATGGGTAATTAGTTTGCAGGAGAGATGTGTTTGCTGGTCAAAAGATGGTCTTCACTCTATAAGAATGTCGCTCCACCACTAGAGATGTGAACTCTGCTCACACCACAAATGTACTGTTGCGTTCAACTTCTGCATATCAAAAGCCTTTTCTTGGTCCATGTAATAATGCTGAGGTTAAAGGTGTGAATTATGTAAATAAAAAAAATACATTCGTCTTGTAGAAGGAAAATTTGACATTTTTCTTTCTATAAATCAGTCTTAATAAGAACTTTGTCATTTTTATAGTCCTAGTGTTGCCATATGATTTATGTAAAATTTGTAGCATGGGTCCACCTAGTGGTAAAATATTAAATTGCAGTTTTTACTGGATTGTAACTTAATTGTTGGTTTGAATTTTTTCTACATGTAAACTCATAAGAAGTCTGTTGATTCTCCTACATTCTGACTCTATTGTCTTAATTATGAGTAGGGGTGAATAAATGCAGTGACTAATCCCCCTACAAAGGCATAATGATCCATTACACTAATGAAAATTGCACTGTACTGTTACCACCAAGATTTATTTGGTTAAAGTAACATTTACTCTGTCACCACGTAATGATTACTTACTCTGATTATTTGATTATTTGTCTTAGTGCATAGATATCTGTGATATATATATATATATATATATATATATATATATATATATATATAATTAGATATAACTGTAAAATCCGCCTGATAAAAATAACTACCAGAATTATGGAATTTATCAACTTTTACAATACGTTTTCAGATCATATCTAATACTACAGCATGGATTATAAATAACACACATACTTTTATATACTCACAACCCACTTTACTAGAAACAGAAAGACGACCTGGGGCACAGGGTCTGTGAGTTTGTAGACAAAAACAAATGCATTTATTTAATGTTTTATATATGGATCCAAAGGGAATTGTAAAATAAAATTAATATCATAACTCTTAATTGGTAAACAGTACAACACCTGATCATGTCTTACATGTTACCTGACTCTTAAATATGTACAGGTATCAATTGGACTAGTGAAATTTTATTAGCACTTGAAACAAACTGATGTTATATAGACTGTCGTCTAAACATCTACAGCAAAAGACTGGACTGTCCAATTAAAGTGAAAGCTAAAATGACCTAAAATGTCTATAGACTATTAACTAAATGTCTATAATCATGGAATAAATTTTCCAAATAAAGTGAAAGCTGCACTATGTAGAATATATGTTGTCCACTATACTATCTGACAGAAAACTTGGCCTCACCAGGAGAAACAGTGTCATCTTGAGGACTCACTGTGCCCTGGGCCTACATGGCACTGTATTTCTCTTTGTTTGCTTTGTCTGACTCTTCAGACAGAAAATGACGCTTCCTCCCTTTTTCGTACATTCTTCACCTGTGAAAGAACGCATGTATCTGTATTCATTGATGTGGTGCAACTATGGAAATCAATCACAGCTCAGGCAGAAGATAATATTTCAATGCGTTATTTAACTCCACTGTGTCCACTGTTGACACAGCACAAACCTGTTCTCAATTTCCTGAACCCTTTATCCATCTGTCTGAGTTTTATAATTGCTAAACTTTGGTGTGTCTCTTGCTCTGAGAGGACAGAACACAAGAGCTGAATAACAGGAACCATATGCGTGATTACAGCTGTCAAATGTGATGGAAAGAGTGAGTTGGCTGTCGTCCAGGAAAGGAGCACTTGAGGAACAGCGGGGGGGGGGGGGGGGGGGGGGTCAGGGAAACCACAAGGGTGTAGAAGAACTAAAGAAAGTGTGTGTGACCATGCGCTCACTCAGAGGGCTCACTCTCCTTACAGTTACTCTGTAAGAGAGACTGAGTCCCTTATGCACAAAGGTATTATTAAGTAAAGCAAAGCACTTCTGAGAGAGTTCTGAAGTCCTCGACAGCCTGCCTGCTGCCCATAGTGCTGAAATTACAGACACAAACAGGGCCATTTAGTAAATCTTAGTTCTTTTTTTGTTGTTGAGTTTGCTGTTCAGTTTCCAGTTTTGTATGAAGGATTTACTAAAGATTGTGTGCTAAACATATATTCAGTGCTAACATTCCTCTCAAGGTATCTTTCTCAACATCTCAAAAAGTTTAAGTCAATGCTACACAATCAACACAACTCAGAGTTCTTATTCTATATGTTACATTCTACATAAAATTCACCAGGTTGCCTTTACATTATGTGATGATGTCATTAGTCTGATGTTACATTATCAGTTATGATGTGTATGATGTCATATCCTGAGTTATCATTATTTTGATTCATATGGTTCCTCTTGCTAAAAAGGACACTCTGGGAGTAACATTAGCTAATGTTACCTTAACCAAAAATCAAGAGAATGCCAGATTGATCCTTCCCCAAAAAACTGTTGAAGCTAAAATTGTCCTGGGGAAATATTCCTGTGGATTGTGGCTGTGAATTAGAAAAAAAGACAAACAGTTCACAGTGTGATTAATCTCCTTAGTACCTTCAGGAAGGAAAATAAAATTATTCCTACTTATTGCTTAGTGTCATCAAGGAATGTTTTACAATGTAAGTAGATTTTCCGACAGTTAACTAAAAGGTTAAGTGTGTGACAGGAAGTTAATGTTTATAATTTCTCTTATATTATCTTAGGGGGAAATATAAACATGCTGTGACACTGTGTGTGTGCTTCAATAAAGTAGTATTAAGGCACACCTCAAATCCACCATGTGCAGCTCAGGTGGACCTCTACCAGGCAGACCTCATCTTCACCAGGTACACCATAACTCCACCAGGCAGAATTTAACTCCACCAGGTACACATCAGCTCCATCAGGCACTCCTCAGCTCCACTGGGAGGTCTGTAATAGGTAAATTAGAGTCACATCTAACATTAGCATTCCTGCTCGAATTCTTATCATTTCATAAACATGTATCACTGAATCCTGTGGAACTGGAAAATGTACAAAACAGAAATGTCAAGAAGACAAATGTAATGACACAAGCTTCCAGTTTGTTTGCTCTTCATGTATGCTGGCTGATCATGAAGGACTTTCCACAGAAGTTGGTACCAACTCTCAGACCTCTTATTCTATCAGAGTTCACAAAACAGTTTATTCAGCTCATGTCCTGAACTTGTGCCAAACCAAATGTACTAAGTCATTAAAAAATCTCACAAGCTTAAGTCTGCTTGCCTTATCTTGTTAGAATAGCAAAAAAAGTACAAATACTCTTCAGCTAACTTTGGGATCAAATGAACACTGGACACAACATTTGAACATTTGGCTCTTTGTATGTAGGTTAGCTAAGAACATGATCATAAGAAATCTCAGTAATACTGTCATGCCAGGCACTGCAGAGACAAGCTTCATACCCTTACCAATAGAATCATGTGCTAAATAAAACATATAAGGGGTTTAATTCCATGTGAGCTGGAACTGAACTTAAAATCAAAATTCACTGCGTGCACAATGCTGTTCTCCCTTTTAGAATAAAATTAACAATATACTTCAACAGCTCCACATCTAGATTGCTTTCTTTGAGGGGCAGTAAAACATAATGGGTTGGCATATCATGCTCATGGACAGGAGCGCCGCCCGTTTCCATGGCTACCTAACCACTTCCTTGTTTTCCCACCATCCCCTCCTCTCTCTCTCTCTCTCTCTCTCTCTCTCTCTCTCTCTCTCTCTCTGTTTTATTCTGTTCCCTCGTCCATTGTACTTTCTCACTGTTCTCTCGTCTACGTTGCTTTCTCTTTTCGCGTCAGGTGTTCTCACGTTGCTTCGTTTCTGTTTAGGTTTCTTTACCATTTTCATATACGATAGTGTTGTGTGCTTTTCCTTTTAGTTCTGTTACCTGTGTTTGTCTCTTATCTTTAGTCTCGCTAAAGTAGCCGGTTCTGTGTGCTCCCCTTCCTTGTTTCTTCTTCCCTCGCTTGTCTTAGTTTTATGTTTCATTGTTTTCCCGTTTGTCTTTCCTTAAATATTTATTTCCCTAATTTACGTAGTGTTCATCCTCACCCTGATTAGCCTGTTCTTCTTTTGTTTGTTCCTTGGTTTTGTCCTGTATTGTGTTCACCTGGTGTTTATTAAACTTGTTCCTTTTCACTGTTCTGTCTATAGTTTGTTTTCTCCTGTTTTTGATTCCGCTCACTCGCATGTCAGAGACGATGGTACTACGGACGTGTGTTCGCCCTCCACCTTCCACGAGTTACACACGTTTAGTCATATTTTAAAATCCAGAACTGTATTAAGGGCTTGATTAGAGGAGGGATGTGAGGAGATGCAGTAAAAAAAAATACATGTGGACAACCAACCCTTTGTAAAACATATCTCTCTTTCCACGCCATTTGGATTAATATTAATGTGATGTCATTTAAGATGTCTGACTATTGTCACTCTAACCTTATGTGTGATTGACACGCTAAGTTACGTTGGGCATAGCAGGAATTCCTCAAGTCAAACGAGGTGGATCCGTAGAGTCTCGATCTTTCTCTTTACATTGGTGACTCAGTGGAGGGTTTGGTGAGTCATGCATCTGCCTTGCATGATTCTAGAAATGCAACAAGATCTATGCACTTTATTCAAGAAGGAAAAACTATAACCAGCATTAACCAGTGAAAGATGTTTGGAGTTAATAAAACAGAAAATCTTGTCTTAATTATCTTAATATATAATTATATGTGTTTTTTCTTTGTAAAGGCAAATAAATGTTACACCATCAGGTCATGCTACAGTACTGCTGTGCATTTAAACCACATAAAGGCTCAGAGAGAGTTTGCAGCTGATCCCGATGACAAATGATGACAGCAGAGCTAATGATACAGGCTTAAATTGAAATATGAGGTAAATAACTAAAATATAAATGCATACACCTGAGACTGAAATGTGCTTTGTGGCCAAATGTGTGCTTTCAAAAAGCTTTCAAAACTTGCTGCGATGGCGAGGAATCGTTCAAGCCATGTGAAGGTTCTCAGAGAGGTCAGTGGCACTGACATACAAAGAGCTCGGAAAGTAGATCTCTGTTGGAGATAGGAGGAGCTGCAGCTGTACAAAAAGGCTTCAATCCTGAAGACAAGTTTCTGAAAGACATCCAGCATTTCTACAAAGGTGAAGCCATCAGTGTGGACTTTTCCATACCTGAAGTCGCTGTGCAAGAAATCAACAAGTTAATTGCCAAAAAGACCAAGGACATGATCACTGATATGGTCAAGAGTCTGGATGCTGCCACTGTGATGATGCTCATCAACTATATGTATTTCAAAGGTAAGAGTAGACAAGTAGAACCCACTAGAGATTAAAATAATTTTTCATGTATTTCACCTGAACTGCAGTAACCAGTCTTGGATTTCATTCTCTCAGGTAAATGGGAAGAGGCTTTTAAAGTGGAGGACACCAGCAAAGGTGACTTTAATGTGGATGAGAACACCACAGTGTCTGTGGATATGATGAACAGAAATGGTGAATATGACTTCTACTATGACCAGGGCAACTTTACGTCTGTTATCATGCTGTCATATAATGGAAATGTCTCCATGATGATCGTCCTGCCTGACCAGGGAAAAATGGAGGAGGTGGAGAAACACATCAGCAAGGATCACCTCAAGTACTGGAAGGACAAAGCCCACAAAACGTAATGTATCATGAAATTCATTATTTTCTTTTTATATAATTTCACTTATGAATGTGAAATATTACCCACAATAGAACCTTTAATCCATGACAAGGTTACCAACTTCAAAAATATTTTAAATAAATGATTTTGCTTATGCTATTCCATGTAAGAGTGCATTTGCCTATCTGATCATCTCTGTTTTCCAGCACTTTGGACTTGTTTATGCCCAAGTTCTCTGTCTCTGCCTCCTCCGGCCTTGGGGACACTCTGAAGGAAATGGGAATAGTTGATGCATTCTCAGACAGCACAGACTTCTCTGGAATCAGTAAGGGGGCCAAAGTGGCTGTTTCTAAGGTATGTGGAGAAACTTTAAGAGATACGCTGTGATTTCTAGAGTCTCACATTACGAGTGTGGAAAATAATGTTTAAAGCCATCTCATTAGATGTCTGAGGGATCTTTGGGGCAAAAACCTAATGGTTTTCTGATGTCTTTTTGTTTTGGTAAGAACACTAAAGCAATCATTCTGTTATGGGATCAATCTGTTTTGGGAAACTTGGTGGGATCTCGGCAGAGACTGCCCATCTTAAATATCTTGCTCATGGGAAAGATAACTGACCCCACTGCATAGTGTCAGACGTCTCCCCCATTGTGTAGTCAGCAGTACGATGGGAGTGCTACTGAATTATCTCTCATATCAATTAGCAACAGATATATAGTCACATCTCTGTATTATCTCAGAGCAATCAAAGGCTAAAGGTCGTGCTAGTTTAGTCAGTAACAGGCATACAGAAGGGACTTTGTTTAGCTATAAACAAACTAAAAATAAAATGCTGCTTTCAGACTTAGTCCAGTCCCCTTACACCAGATATGAGAAAAAGAAAACAGACTGTTGGATTATTTCTGACATCACAGTGATCACAGATGTACACAAACTCAGGCATCTGAATGGTAATAAAGGCTTTGAGTGAGACTTGAATGGGTTTTCATTTGATTTGACAAATCAGTCATAGCAGTTTCGAACACACAAATCAGGGAAAGTTATAATATTAGGGATGTTGGTGATATTTGTCAGTGTTTTATACACATATTACTTAAGTGGAACAATGTCATTCTTAAACAGATGTGGCAATGTGACAATACACATATTACTTAAGTGGAACAATGTAATTCTTAAACAGATGTGGCAATGTGACAAACGTACATTAAGCTCTCTGACTGACCTGTGACTAATTTATACATAAGTTCTTTCCCAGTGTGGAGTTCTTTCCCAGTGTGTTGTCTTGTATGTTGATTCACTATGATGATCTGATCACAGCAGTTAGTGAAACATCCTGGCCCCTCTGAGTCTGTCAGGGTTCAAAATCATACTTATCGCCTCACTAACACTAACACTGCTTCTAAACCAGTACCTGGAGGTTCCATATTTGTAAAAATATGTATACGGTTGTGGTTTGACCATTTGAGCGGTAACTGAGTCAGAAATCAGACTTCAAAATGCTGTTCTCCAGTTAAAGAATGTACAGTATATGGTAGCTAGGTCTGACAATGAGGATTTTAGAGGGGATCTAAATTTTTTTAAGCTGTTTCTTTCTAGAGACAGAATTTTAGGTGATTTTTCAAGTATATTTGATCTTGTATGATTTATTGTCTGCACTGGACCTGAAAACACACTTGACCTGTAACAGATTTCTAAACCTTATTACATATCTCTAGGATTAGGTAAAAGATAGGCATATTTAAAACCATGCATATTAAAAGTAGTATGTTTTTAAACCATTATATGATTAGATTTAAATCTTAGTAGTGGGTGTAGTGGGTGAAATCTTCCCCCTCGCTTCTGCATCCATTCTGTTAATGATTCAAAAGGGATTCTGAGAAATTTCTCCTAACGCTCAATTTGGAGTGTGACTCTAAAAACCCCCTGTTTAGAGGGACCTGAAGCCCTAACAGTGCACCCTAGCCCTCTATCAGATACCCTACCCCTGCTCACGAGCACTGCATATGGAGGGGCAGGGCTAAGTGGTAGGGTCAAGGGGTGAAATGTGATT
This sequence comes from Electrophorus electricus, assembly GCF_041902795.1. Classification (NCBI taxonomy): domain Eukaryota; kingdom Metazoa; phylum Chordata; class Actinopteri; order Gymnotiformes; family Gymnotidae; genus Electrophorus; species Electrophorus electricus. The sequence goes on from NC_137498.1 coordinate 5,565,828, forward strand.
GGGACATAGTGAAGGTGTATGAGGCACAGGAACATGAGAAATAATGATGTTGCTGGGGGCCACAATGACTGGATTTAAACCTCTGTGCTAGCTGACCTGTTCTTAAAAAGAAACACCTGGTCTGTGTGAGCTGTTAGTCATGGTTTCAGTCCTTGTGGTTTTAACCAGCAGTTTTAAGTATTATGTGTATATGTTATGGCTACACTATAAGTAGCATATGCAGATCGTGTCCATCAGTAGATTGGCTGTGTTACATGGCTGCTTTAACATAGTTAGTTATGGCTTGTAGTCAACAAGGAGGTCTTCTCAGCCTTCAGGTGAAAGCCTCCTCTTTCTTCCCCCTTAGACACCCCCACACTGAAACCACAACATGTAAGTCTGGTTAACAGAGGCACCAGGGGCCCTGTGGGCTCTGTGAAACTACACAATGAAAAAACAGACCTCAGGTGTTCTCAGGACTCACAAGACACTCAATTACTGTGGGGGACGTAGTGAAGTCTTTGTGGACTTCAGTGAAGTGCTGCTAAGAGAGTTCTGGACTGAATTCTGGAGTCAGTGTGTGTCCACAGTGGTAGTAGAGTTCTGGGTGTAGAGTTGTCAGTGTACTGGGAGGTCAGTGATGTTTCCATAGTGACAATGCTGCTGAGTTTGTGTCTTCTCTTCACTTCATCCCACTGAAGGTGAGTGTGAAATTCTTTCTTAATGCTCAGTGACATGAAACTGTACATTTATATGAAACTTTACATTTATGTGTGAGTCACTGAGTCTTCTCTTTTATCTTGTCAGAATTTGATTCATTGTTTGCTTCACAAATAATCATTGGTCACTCCTGCATTTTGTGACTTCGTTTTAAATACACAATAAGGCTTCAAAAGGATTATCCTGATTATCTTAATTTACTGTTATGTGTTTCTGCAGGCTGCACTCTGGTAAAGAGTAGAAGAACATTAAATATCCAAGCACATGTAGGAGACTCAGTACTGCTGCCCTGTTCCTGCACTGACCGACACAGCAGACTTGAGAGTTTCACCTGCTATCAATTTGAAAAGTCCAGATACACAGGGATCTCCAGTGAGAGTGAACAGTACAGAAACAGAGTTCAGCTGGGTACTGCTCACTCTCCAGGAAATCTCTCTCTACTCATGTCACACCTGACTGAAGAGGATGAGGGACACTACAGGTGTTATATTAATCGGACTGAATACACAGACATGCAACTCACTGTTAGAGGTAAAACAATTTAGATCTGTATTTTTACTGACTTAACAAAACTCATTTTACCCTAACCTGTATGTTGCTTTTTTTAAATATACATGACAAATGTCTTTGCCATCTCCTTGTAGGTCAACACTATTAACATTCTAAAGATCACCATAGAGTTGTACTTCTTAATCACATGATTGTTATGATTACATGACAGTTTATTTGAGCTATGTGTCTATAATGATCTACTTTGGTTCCTGTGTGATCCACTGACTGCACGTCCACAGCTGGACAGATGAATCTACAGGGTCATGTGAGAGAGTCTGTTCTATTGCCCTGCTCCAGGACTGGACTACACACCAAACCACACACTCTTAAATGGACCTTCAGAGACAAAGAAATCTACCCCACTGACCAGACTCAGCATTACACAGGCAGAGTTCAGTGGCTCAGTTATTCTCAGGAAATATCTCTCTACGCAAATCACAGCTGACTGAGGAGGATCAAGAAGTGTATGTATGTGTTATCAGCAGTAAGCCCTTCAGGAGCATACTACTTGACATCACAGGTATAAGACTTTGGCAGTTTTTACTTAGTTTGCATGCTGTTTTAAGAAATTTCTCTCTCTCTCTCTCTCTCTCTCTCTCTCTCTCTCTTTCTACTTTTCCTACAAACTCTACTCCAGTGACCAAAGTCCAGACTAGATCAGTACCTTTAACCACAGCATCATATCAAAGATCTATAGGGACACACAGCACAGAGACCCCAAATAAAGGTAAGAGGTCATAGTTCCGATGTGTTTAGTTAAGATGTAAAGACATTACAGGTAATTTAACTATCTTCAGTTTTAATTTAGTTCACAAGCAGTTTTGAGCTGTCCTGAGATTGTAATCAGATCTCTCTCTCTCTTCACCTACAGGTATAACAACTGTCACGAACTGCTCCTCTTTCCACTTGTCTTCTGTGTTTCACAATAAACATCTATTACCTTTGAGGGAGTCTGAACGTCCTGCTCCTTGCCCTGCGGCACTCGGGCCGTTGCAGAACGACTGACTGCCACAGGATGCCTACTCTCTCGACGGCAAACTGACTTCCTAGAGGGAAGTGCTTAGGCACGTACCAAGCTGCTGTCGGGATCCCTGGATCTTGGGGAGAGTACTGCAACCGGCGTTTGCGGCCACTCTGAAGAAGGAGTGGAACGCCCCTTGGAATTTCTTGGGGGGGCCTGGGCTACCGAGCCAGGATCAAGGAGAGCAGAGGGGCTCCACAGGGACCGCGGTGACGGCGGTATGGTGGAGTCGGCTCGGTCCCTGGCAAGTGAAGAAAAAGCCCAAGTTCTTCCTCTTCCCATGGACATGCCAGGAATACTGGATGGGTCTGCCCAAATCCCAGCGGATGGACTGCCTCTGGGGCGCTCCTAGGGTGGCTGGCAAAAGAAGGACCATTAAAGGGAGTAGCACATTTGGAGCCTGGACAGACGTGCACCTCTGCGTGTCCAGTGGGGCCAAGGACACGCCACCAGAGCCTGCACTGCCAGCGCGTGCTGCATTACAGCGCCTTATGTGTGTGTCTATAGGTGCATCTGTTTGTGAATATCTGTGCCTTTTGTTTGTTTATAGGCGCATCCTCATTATATGGAGCTTAGTGGACTGCCCTGAGAGAGGCATGGACTCTGCCTTTCTCCCTCCTTCTGAGAGCTCTCCCTTGTTGGCAGTTCCTAGCCTGCCTTGTGTTGGGTGGCCACCAGGCTTTGCCGTTTCACATAGTTCGGCCCCTCTCGTGCAGTAGGAATTTACTGTAATTGTTTTGTTTGTAGCCACACCCCTGGTGTCAGCACACACCTGCAGATGGTTTAGTGTATATTATCTGTGTGTATTTAAAGCGATGTTGGTGTGCGCTGTGTTGTCGTTAAACCTAAACATGCGTGTATCGTTGCTTGTTAGTGTTAATGTTTGTGTTTCATGATGTTTTATGTACTACATTTACAACGTTTGTGTGACTGCCCTTGTGTTCTGTGTTTCACAATAAACGTCTATTACTGTCAAGGGAGTCTGAACGACCTGCTCCTTGCTCTGCGCCACTCAGGCCGTCACAACAACCTTTGTTTTAAAAGCTTTGTTTTAAAAGCTTTGTTTTAAACAATATGTCAATATTATATTTCCTTTTTCTTACTCATCATATCTTGTATGTAGGATGTTCTAACTGAACTGAGGGACATTTCCTGAAGGAATACTTCACACAGTGAGAATGCTGTGCAGGTTTGTTGCAAAATCCTGTAGGAAATGTATTTTGAGTTTATGTGTACAGTATCCAATCTGTAAAGACTTAGTGAGCATTACAGCATGAACCAAACTAAACCAAACCAAAGACTGTCCTGTAGTAAGAAATGCAGAATTCTCATCACAGGTCAGAAATCTTCTCTCTTTCCAGAGGTTCCAATTAAAACTACAAAATCTACTCCAGTGATCACTGGCCAGACGAGACCAGCGACTACATCCACTCAAAAGCCTACCGGCAGACACAGTGAGCACAGCACAGGGGCCCCTGCTGAAGGTAAGAATACTGTTATGTTTTCTTATTAACAAAATAAACCACATGGGCTAAAACACCAAACAAAGACACACACAAACACACACACACACACACACACACACACACACACACACACACACACACACACACACAGTGCATGGTACCATCAGAAACAGGATGCAGTCCTCTCTCTCTCTCACTCTTTCTCTTCTCTCGCTCATGCAAACACACAAAGACACAACTGAGTTGTACGTCTATCTTGTATTACTATCCTCTCCATTGATGTGTGTATTATTATTGTAATTAAATAATGTCTTTACCTACACAGATTCAAAACAGACATAAATATATAAACATGTAAAAAAAACAATTATTGGTTTGTTTACACACAGAAGTGTCCACTCATTCATTCCTGACTTACATCACCATTCCTGTTCTGCTGCTACTGTAAGAACCAGAGGAATCATTTACTATTTTTAACATTACTGACATTTTGTCGAATTGGTTAAAGAGAAAAGGGTTGTATGGCATCTATCCCACCTCAGTGTAAATCTCATTTTTTACATATTTTACAAATTTTACAAATTGTTCTCTTGTATTGTCTTTATTGCTTTGATAAGCTTAATTGCAATTTTTCAGGTAACTAAATAAGTAATTATAAATAAAGACTCATGAAAATGCATTGAGTACTCTTGTGTTTTATTACCAATACTTTTTAAGAACATAGTGATTTTACATCATCAACCTTTAAAAAGAAGTTTAATAATACATTAAGGACAGACGGTAGCTTGTAAGGCCGATAGAAGAGAGAGGTGCCATTTGTGGTCTGGGTGTTTGTCGTGGCTTTAGTTGTCATGGTTTCACACAGTGAGCAACAAAGGTCTAAGGCCTGCTGTTGGAAACATGCACTAAAGTTAGGTGAAGGCTACATGGTGTTTTCAATGGCAAATCCACACTCACTCTATAATGTGTATAAGAACAGGCATGATGTATGTCTGAGTTGATACTGATGGATGAGAGAATGGCTTATGTTAACAGTAGTGGTTCACTGAGAGAGATGTTATCACTGGTGGGATGAGTTTGGTCAGTTCTGATATAAGGGGTCTTGGCAGGATCTAAAGGACACATTTACAATGTTAGGAAAAGTTCTTCTGTTTCTCATGTCACCTCTGTCATGTCACTCCCGTCACATTATGCATGTGGCTCTTGTAAAAGGTTTCACAGATGCAGCACCTGAGAAGCGATGCTGTACAGGAGAAGAAACAGAAAGAGTTCTCAGGGCTCAGAGAACAACAAGGCACTGGCTGTGGGTTTGCACATGTCAAAACAGCTGCTGATAAATGTTAAATATAGAGGAGCTCTGACCAAGCTGATGTGAACTCGTCTCCTCTGTAATGGGGCGACACTGTGGGTGTTTCCAGTGAAGCTGTGCACAGAGTGTTCTGTAGTCAGTGGTAGTGGGTCTCAGTGAAGAGCTGTCAGTGTTTCTTACTGAGAATGCTTGTGAGATTTAATTTTCTCTCCACTTTGTTTCATTCACAAAAGGTGACTTTGCAAAAAATGTTTTTGGTCACACACACACACACACACACACACACACACACACACACACACACACACACACACACACACACACACACACACACACATGTTAATATATAATTAATGAGGTTCTGACTGGGTCATCACCTCTTGTTTAATCTAATTTAATGAGCAATGAGAGACTGGTGGAGAGCAAACCAACACACATGAAAGCTGTGGTTGAAAATCAGGGTCATCCCACTAAATATTGATTTTGGAATTATTATTATTATTATTATTATTATTATTATTATTAGTGTTGTTTAAAAATTAATGTAAACTTGTTTTCTTTGCATTTTTGAGGTCTGTAAACATTGCATCGATTTTGTTATTTTGACCAGATGTTATGTTCTGCAAATGACAATATTTGTATTTAGAAATTTGGGAAAAATGTGTGAACCCCTAGCAAATCATGTTTATGGATTACCAGCGAAAGCCTGTGTGTGCTTTCTAGTCTCTGTCAGTCTAAGCAGAGAAAACACAGTGAGAGTAGGAAACAGGTTTGTGCAGGAAACAGCTCCATCCTGTGGCCACACCATGCATGTGCATTTCACAGGGACAGCAGCTGGGTTAGGGTGGGTGTATGCGCTGTGAAGTGAAGTTATAACAGAGTAACAGCAAGTCTTCTAGGACCCATGTGGCACTGGGTTTAGTTTTGTGAGACTAAAAAAAAACTGCTCATGAGAGCATTAAAGAACGTAAGAGCTCTGGCCAACCTTATTTGTTCTCAGTTCCTCTCTGCTGGGTGGACATTAGGGTCTGATGTTTTATTAAGTTTCAAGTTTCAAGTTTGGTTTATTTGTCACATACATAGTCATACACAATATAACTCGCAGTGAAATGGTTGAGAGTGCTCTGTCCAAACAGGAAAGAAAACAGGGGTGCATAGAGAAATATAGATATTCTATATATGTGAAATATATATATATGCAAAGAGAAATATATATATTCTATGTATGTACAAAATATATTAACAATGTATGTACAATATATGTATATTATGATTATATACACAATGTACAAGGTATATGGTTGTGTATATATGTACACAATGTACAGAATGTACAGACTCATTTTGTGGAATAACATAACATATGTACAGTTGTGTTACAAGGTAATTGAATATATATATATATATATATATATATATATATATATATATATATATATATATATATATATATATATATATATATGTGTACAGTTATACAGTTATGTTACATGGTGGTGGTGGTCCCCACAGTTTATCAGTTTCCCTGATTCAGGGCCCGAATGGCCTGTGGGAAGAAGCTCCTCTTCAGTCTCTCTATCTTGGTCTTCAGGGAAAGAAAGCGCCTCTCTGACCTCAACAGAGAGAAGAGTCTATTGTTGGGATGGGTGGGGTCCTTCACAATCCTCCTGGCCTTGGTCTGGCACCGCTTGTAGTAGATGGTCTGCAGGACAGGAAGTTCCGTGTGAGTGATGCGCTCTGCTGAACGCACTACCCTTTGGAGTGCTTGTCTGTTCTGCTTGGTGCTATTCCCAAACCAGACTGTGATGTTCCCCGTGAGGATGCTCTCAATAGTGCAGGTGTAGAAGTTCCGCAGTACCTTGGAGGGCAGTCTGAAGTCTCTTAGGCGTCTGAGGTGGTAAAGACGCTGACGAGCCTTCTTTCCCAGGGAGTTGGTATGGCGGGACCAGGACAGGTCCTGCGAGATGTGAACACCAAGGTACCTGAAACTATCTACTCTCTCCACCGTGGTTCCACTTATCCTCACAGGTTGGTAGTGCCGCTCCTGCTTCTTGCTGCAATCCACGATCAGCTCCTTTGTCTTACTGATGTTTAGGAGGAGATTATTTTCCTGGCACCAGTTTTCCAGGTGTTTAATCTCCTCCAGGTAGGCCCTCTCGTCGTTGTCCGAGATCAGACCCATGACAACGGTGTCGTCAGCAAACTTGCCAATGATGGTGGAGCTGGAAGTGGCTGTGCAGTCGTGGGTGTACAGTGAGTAGAGCAGGGGGCTTAGGACACAACCCTGAGGAGCTCCAGTGCTGAGGGTCAGGGTGGATGAGGTGCAGTTGCCCACCCGTACTGATTGTGGCCTGTCTGTTAGGAAGTTGGAGATCCAGTTGCACAGGGATGTATGCACTCCTAGATCCCCCAACTTAGTAGTGAGTAGGGAGGGGATGACAGTGTTAAATGCTGAACTGTAGTCGACAAACAGCATTTTAACATAATTTCCCCTCCCTTCGTCCAGGTGAGTCAGTGTAGTGTGGAGCAGATGTGCAATTGCATCGTCAGTAGAGCGGTTGTGGCGGTATGCAAACTGCAGTGGGTCCATGGAGGCTGGCAGTGAAGATGTGATGAAGTCTCTGACTAGCTTTTCAAAGCACTTCATCACGACTGATGTGATGGCAACAGGGCGGTAGTCATTGAGGTCAGAGGGTCGAGGTTTCTTCGGGACGGGGACGATGGTGGATCACTTGAAGCTGGACGGGACAAAAAATGATGGACTGAAGTACTGCTGAGAGAGTTCTGGCGTTAGTGTGTGTCCACAATGGTAGTGAAGTTCTGGGTGTAGAGTTGTCAGTGTCTGCTGGGAGGTCAGTGGTGTTTCCATAGTGACAATGTTTCTCAGTTTGTGTATTCTCTTCATTGTACTTCATCTAATTGAAGGTGAGTGTGAAATTCTCTTTTAATGCTGAGTGACATGAAACTGTACATTTATGTTTTTTTATCTACAAATGTTATTAAAGTGAGCTGAACCATTCTAGATTTATTTGGGCAAATTAGAACCATAACTTGGCTAGTCTTAACCTGCCTCCTTATCTGTCTTTGCAACCTCCAGCTGTAAGGCCCACACCCTCAGTAACTGTCTCATGTTCCTGCCTCCTGATTTCCAGCTCGATTTCCTTTAGCTTCAGAGCCAGCATCTGGTCACCACCAGGAAACCGGATGACGTGAGGCTCTATGTGTGAGCCGACTACAGTGTCATCTCTGGTTTCCACCATTGACATGCCCTGTGTCAGGTTCACCACAACACCAACAGGACCACCTCGTTCTGGCAAAATTCCCTCTTGTCCTGAGCAGGCCTCCAAGACTTCCATGATTTCCCATTTTGTGGCTGAACAGGTCACCACGACATCAAAGAAATCTGCTATTAGTAACAGGTCTGCCTTTCTACACAGATCAAACTGCTCCAGAGTAGGACAAAGAGTAAAACCATACTAATCAAAACTCACAATCCTAACACAAGTGCTCCCAACACACTATGGCAAAACCCAAACTACACACAAACACACAACCACCCCACCCACAAGAGAACACCACCAACCAGCACAGAAAAAACCCACCAAAACACACAAGGGGCAAAGAAAAAAAGGAACAAAGGATACAATAACGCCCCGATTATGTTACGACCCTGTCTAGGCTGGGAGGCCATAACACAGGGTTGAGTATTACAACAGCAGAAATGAGTAATGGGAAGTTACAAGCTTTAAGTGTTTAAAGAAAAGAAAATGGTGCAATCACATCAGGAGTGACCAAGGCCAACACAACAAAGTCACACTAGAAACAAAACAACAACTGACTAAGCTAACAAAAAGAAATTTACAATGACTGCACTGTGTGAAACAAAGATAAAACCACACCCAAACAAAATGGCAGCCACTCCCTACCACCAGTGTGTAACTATATACGGGACAATATATATATAAGACACAAGAACATATACTAACAATCAATCAAACAAGGGGCAAATCCAGTCATACACATAAAGTCTAGCAAACACAAGCTCAAAATGTAGCAACAAGTCAGGAGCAGGAGGAGGAGCAGGAGGAGCAGGAGGAGGAGCAGGAGGAGGAGGAGGAAACTCTTCTCCAATGAGCTTTAATCCAAGCATTTTGTCTCTTCCTCTTCCTTTTATATTGTCCTCTGCTCAGCGGAAAACCTGGTGTGGATTGGAATAGAGGCAGAGGCAAAACCTGGAACACAGAATGCAGACATACAGGCGGACATAACATCACTGTCTCCATTTGCAATCCGAGAAAGTCAATATATGCAGCAGACTTGCCGTCAGGTGATGCAAGGACTGGGCTTTAGGAGCTGTGTTTAAGGCTGATTTCAATTGTCACAGGGATGATGTAAAACTCATTGTAGCATGATGGGTGTGCTAATCCATGTATTTCAAACAAAATTAAACAAAACAGAAACTCCACGAGTGCGTCTGTATTTTATCTCCTAACAGAGATAAGTTATGCTACTTAGCTATTTCTTAAAAGTAAATTCCTTCTAGTCTCCTGACAATTAAAATCCATGCAAAGCAATGTTTATGATGCAGTATCTGTGCACTAGGGACTGCTTTCCATGCCAATGAAACAGCTTCCAGTGATCAGGTAAAGTTCTTCATATTATTCCTAGAGAGTAACATTCTGTCTCTCAAAGGCAATGAAACAAGTAAACATTGGTTGCTGGGATTGAATTTTGCTTCCTAATGGGGTGAAGACAATTCAAGCCAGTTTCTTAAACATTACTACAGGAAGCATAAACTTTGGTGAGTGTGTTCTCATTTTGTTTCCTAACAGAGGTTTTGCTAATTAGCTGAATTTCAAAAGTTAATTTCATCAATTCTATGGCAAAGAAAAAATCCTTGCAAGGCAATGTCAAGCATACAGAATTTGCGCAATAGGTTATGCTCTATATGCCAATGAGAACACTACAGAGATCAAGTAACACTCTTTATATTATGCCTAGTTAGCAACAGTCTGTTCCTCAAATGGTAAGAAACAAGAGAACTTTGGTGGGGTTGTGAGAATTTTCATCCTAATGATTGAGAAGTCAGACTCCTTAGCCAGATTTAAAGCTATGATTTTCAAGTGCCAAAAATGAGCAAAAGCTGGAGAGTGAGCCCAAAGAGTCTTTTAACAGTGGTTTCTGTAGTGTAGTGGTCATCACATTCGCCTAACACGCGAAAGGTCCTCAGTTCGAAACTGGGCAGAAACATCCTTCTTGATAGCACACTAGTGGTGCAATTGTTGTTTGTAAACAGTGTATGAAGTGGGTGTCTCTTTTTGCAGTTTGCCCTTTAGGTCCTGAGACTGAGACACCAAGCTCCTTGTCTAATCGCAGCATCATTTTGTCATAAATCCTGTTAACTACCAGACCTTTTGGGGGGATAATTATGGATTGATATATATGTTGAACTCTCTTGATTTTTCTAGAGTAGTGGACAATGCATTTGCTTTCCAGGTCACAGGTCCCAGCTTATATACTGTGCAGAAGCATTTCTCATCCATTTTTGCTGTTTGAAATAGTTGGAACAAAGGGAAGCATGGGCAGGCGAGGCTAAAGAACTGCACAGGGAAATCAACTTAAACTCACCATCATGGAACTGCAGCTGAGCTGCTTTTTAACTGTATTCAAAACGTTAAAAGAAGGCAATACTGTTCATGACTTCAAAGTACAATTGAGAGGAGTGAGGTTCTGAGGACAACTATTGGGACTGCAAAGAAAGAGATCTTTGGGTTTTATGGCCTTAAGCAGTGAAGATCTCACATGGCCCTGCTGCATAAGTTTAGAAAGCCAGAACAGAACCTACCATTTTCCAGGACCACCAGTTTGGACTGAAGTGTTGCTCGGACAAGAGGGTTCCCTGTCAGCTAAACAATATTTTTTCTGCAAGTTTGAATCAGATATTTCTGAAAAATTACAATTGTGAACCATTTGAATTTTAGGTACATCTGCTCATTATTAGCATTTTAGGCCATCCAACATACCAACTAAATTTGCGTAAAATGGCAGCTATTTGTGAACTTGCAAATATGAAAGGTTTTGGCATAAATGATATTCATTCTTTTACTCAATAACTTGCACTCATTATCAGTTTTGGGGATGAGTTGGTGAAAAGATTATTCTGAAAGTGAAGTGATACCATACTGCATCAAGGAGTCTTTGCATGATTTCTGTAGTGAAGTGGTCATCACGTTTGCATTATATGTAAAAGGTCCTTGAATTAAAGCTGAGCAGAAACAGTAGTTGGTTCTTTGGTTTCTGTCTCTTGTATTTGAAGTAGACATCAGGGAATCGAACGGCCTTCTTGCAGCAGAGTGAAAAGATTTTTTGAACTCCCTAGTTACTCCGATTGAGTTCTCCAATTCCTGTACTCCAAACTCTGGAACTATAACTCATGTGAAATCCCCAACGTCTTCTTCTGCAACTTGGTTCCACATTGTGCAAAATTAAAATTTCAAGATCAGAAGATTACTATCATCTTAGTATGGACATAAAGAGTAGTTTCTTTGTTGGGTCTCTATTTGCAAACTGAGAAAGTCAATATATGCAGCACACTTGTGCTCCGGTGATGCAAGGACTGTGCTTTAGGAGCTGTGCGTAAGGCTGATTTCAATTGTCACAGGCATGATGTAAAACTCATTGTAGCATGATGGGTGTGCTAATCCATGTATTTCAAACAAAAGTAAACAAAACAGAAACACCACGAGTGCATCTGTATTTGATCTCCTAACAGAGATAAGTTATGCTACTTAGCTAATTCTTAAAAGTAAATTCCTTCTAGTCTCCTGACAATTAAAATCCATGCAAAGCAATGTTTATGATGCAGTATCTGTGCACTAGGGACTGCTTTCCATGCCAATGAAACAGCTTCCAGTGATCAGGTAAAGTTCTTCATATTATTCCTAGAGAGTAACATTCTGTCTCTCAAAGGCAATGAAACAAGTAAACATTGGTTGCTGGGATTGAATTTTGCTTCCTAATGGGGTGAAGACAATTCAAGCCAGTTTCTTAAACATTACTACAGGAAGCATAAACTTTGGTGAGTGTGTTCTCATTTTGTTTCCTAACAGAGGTTTTGCTAATTAGCTGAATTTCAAAAGTTAATTTCATCAATTCTATGGCAAAGAAAAAATCCTTGCAAGGCAATGTCAAGCATACAGAATTTGCGCAATAGGTTATGCTCTATATGCCAATGAGAACACTACAGAGATCAAGTAACACTCTTTATATTATGCCTAGTTAGCAACAGTCTGTTCCTCAAATGGTAAGAAACAAGAGAACTTTGGTGGGGTTGTGAGAATTTTCATCCTAATGATTGAGAAGTCAGACTCCTTAGCCAGATTTAAAGCTATGATTTTCAAGTGCCAAAAATGAGCAAAAGCTGGAGAGTGAGCCCAAAGAGTCTTTTAACAGTGGTTTCTGTAGTGTAGTGGTCATCACATTCGCCTAACACGCGAAAGGTCCTCAGTTCGAAACTGGGCAGAAACATCCTTCTTGATAGCACACTAGTGGTGCAATTGTTGTTTGTAAACAGTGTATGAAGTGGGTGTCTCTTTTTGCAGTTTGCCCTTTAGGTCCTGAGACTGAGACACCAAGCTCCTTGTCTAATCGCAGCATCATTTTGTCATAAATCCTGTTAACTACCAGACCTTTTGGGGGGATAATTATGGATTGATATATATGTTGAACTCTCTTGATTTTTCTAGAGTAGTGGACAATGCATTTGCTTTCCAGGTCACAGGTCCCAGCTTATATACTGTGCAGAAGCATTTCTCATCCATTTTTGCTGTTTGAAATAGTTGGAACAAAGGGAAGCATGGGCAGGCGAGGCTAAAGAACTGCACAGGGAAATCAACTTAAACTCACCATCATGGAACTGCAGCTGAGCTGCTTTTTAACTGTATTCAAAACGTTAAAAGAAGGCAATACTGTTCATGACTTCAAAGTACAATTGAGAGGAGTGAGGTTCTGAGGACAACTATTGGGACTGCAAAGAAAGAGATCTTTGGGTTTTATGGCCTTAAGCAGTGAAGATCTCACATGGCCCTGCTGCATAAGTTTAGAAAGCCAGAACAGAACCTACCATTTTCCAGGACCACCAGTTTGGACTGAAGTGTTGCTCGGACAAGAGGGTTCCCTGTCAGCTAAACAATATTTTTTCTGCAAGTTTGAATCAGATATTTCTGAAAAATTACAATTGTGAACCATTTGAATTTTAGGTACATCTGCTCATTATTAGCATTTTAGGCCATCCAACATACCAACTAAATTTGCGTAAAATGGCAGCTATTTGTGAACTTGCAAATATGAAAGGTTTTGGCATAAATGATATTCATTCTTTTACTCAATAACTTGCACTCATTATCAGTTTTGGGGATGAGTTGGTGAAAAGATTATTCTGAAAGTGAAGTGATACCATACTGCATCAAGGAGTCTTTGCATGATTTCTGTAGTGAAGTGGTCATCACGTTTGCATTATATGTAAAAGGTCCTTGAATTAAAGCTGAGCAGAAACAGTAGTTGGTTCTTTGGTTTCTGTCTCTTGTATTTGAAGTAGACATCAGGGAATCGAACGGCCTTCTTGCAGCAGAGTGAAAAGATTTTTTGAACTCCCTAGTTACTCCGATTGAGTTCTCCAATTCCTGTACTCCAAACTCTGGAACTATAACTCATGTGAAATCCCCAACGTCTTCTTCTGCAACTTGGTTCCACATTGTGCAAAATTAAAATTTCAAGATCAGAAGATTACTATCATCTTAGTATGGACATAAAGAGTAGTTTCTTTGTTGGGTCTCTATTTGCAAACTGAGAAAGTCAATATATGCAGCACACTTGTGCTCCGGTGATGCAAGGACTGTGCTTTAGGAGCTGTGCGTAAGGCTGATTTCAATTGTCACAGGCATGATGTAAAACTCATTGTAGCATGATGGGTGTGCTAATCCATGTATTTCAAACAAAAGTAAACAAAACAGAAACACCACGAGTGCATCTGTATTTGATCTCCTAACAGAGATAAGTTATGCTACTTAGCTAATTCTTAAAAGTAAATTCCTTCTAGTCTCCTGACAATTAAAATCCATGCAAAGCAATGTTTATGATGCAGTATCTGTGCACTAGGGACTGCTTTCCATGCCAATGAAACAGCTTCCAGTGATCAGGTAAAGTTCTTCATATTATTCCTAGAGAGTAACATTCTGTCTCTCAAAGGCAATGAAACAAGTAAACATTGGTTGCTGGGATTGAATTTTGCTTCCTAATGGGGTGAAGACAATTCAAGCCAGTTTCTTAAACATTACTACAGGAAGCATAAACTTTGGTGAGTGTGTTCTCATTTTGTTTCCTAACAGAGGTTTTGCTAATTAGCTGAATTTCAAAAGTTAATTTCATCAATTCTATGGCAAAGAAAAAATCCTTGCAAGGCAATGTCAAGCATACAGAATTTGCGCAATAGGTTATGCTCTATATGCCAATGAGAACACTACAGAGATCAAGTAACACTCTTTATATTATGCCTAGTTAGCAACAGTCTGTTCCTCAAATGGTAAGAAACAAGAGAACTTTGGTGGGGTTGTGAGAATTTTCATCCTAATGATTGAGAAGTCAGACTCCTTAGCCAGATTTAAAGCTATGATTTTCAAGTGCCAAAAATGAGCAAAAGCTGGAGAGTGAGCCCAAAGAGTCTTTTAACAGTGGTTTCTGTAGTGTAGTGGTCATCACATTCGCCTAACACGCGAAAGGTCCTCAGTTCGAAACTGGGCAGAAACATCCTTCTTGATAGCACACTAGTGGTGCAATTGTTGTTTGTAAACAGTGTATGAAGTGGGTGTCTCTTTTTGCAGTTTGCCCTTTAGGTCCTGAGACTGAGACACCAAGCTCCTTGTCTAATCGCAGCATCATTTTGTCATAAATCCTGTTAACTACCAGACCTTTTGGGGGGATAATTATGGATTGATATATATGTTGAACTCTCTTGATTTTTCTAGAGTAGTGGACAATGCATTTGCTTTCCAGGTCACAGGTCCCAGCTTATATACTGTGCAGAAGCATTTCTCATCCATTTTTGCTGTTTGAAATAGTTGGAACAAAGGGAAGCATGGGCAGGCGAGGCTAAAGAACTGCACAGGGAAATCAACTTAAACTCACCATCATGGAACTGCAGCTGAGCTGCTTTTTAACTGTATTCAAAACGTTAAAAGAAGGCAATACTGTTCATGACTTCAAAGTACAATTGAGAGGAGTGAGGTTCTGAGGACAACTATTGGGACTGCAAAGAAAGAGATCTTTGGGTTTTATGGCCTTAAGCAGTGAAGATCTCACATGGCCCTGCTGCATAAGTTTAGAAAGCCAGAACAGAACCTACCATTTTCCAGGACCACCAGTTTGGACTGAAGTGTTGCTCGGACAAGAGGGTTCCCTGTCAGCTAAACAATATTTTTTCTGCAAGTTTGAATCAGATATTTCTGAAAAATTACAATTGTGAACCATTTGAATTTTAGGTACATCTGCTCATTATTAGCATTTTAGGCCATCCAACATACCAACTAAATTTGCGTAAAATGGCAGCTATTTGTGAACTTGCAAATATGAAAGGTTTTGGCATAAATGATATTCATTCTTTTACTCAATAACTTGCACTCATTATCAGTTTTGGGGATGAGTTGGTGAAAAGATTATTCTGAAAGTGAAGTGATACCATACTGCATCAAGGAGTCTTTGCATGATTTCTGTAGTGAAGTGGTCATCACGTTTGCATTATATGTAAAAGGTCCTTGAATTAAAGCTGAGCAGAAACAGTAGTTGGTTCTTTGGTTTCTGTCTCTTGTATTTGAAGTAGACATCAGGGAATCGAACGGCCTTCTTGCAGCAGAGTGAAAAGATTTTTTGAACTCCCTAGTTACTCCGATTGAGTTCTCCAATTCCTGTACTCCAAACTCTGGAACTATAACTCATGTGAAATCCCCAACGTCTTCTTCTGCAACTTGGTTCCACATTGTGCAAAATTAAAATTTCAAGATCAGAAGATTACTATCATCTTAGTATGGACATAAAGAGTAGTTTCTTTGTTGGGTCTCTATTTGCAAACTGAGAAAGTCAATATATGCAGCACACTTGTGCTCCGGTGATGCAAGGACTGTGCTTTAGGAGCTGTGCGTAAGGCTGATTTCAATTGTCACAGGCATGATGTAAAACTCATTGTAGCATGATGGGTGTGCTAATCCATGTATTTCAAACAAAAGTAAACAAAACAGAAACACCACGAGTGCATCTGTATTTGATCTCCTAACAGAGATAAGTTATGCTACTTAGCTAATTCTTAAAAGTAAATTCCTTCTAGTCTCCTGACAATTAAAATCCATGCAAAGCAATGTTTATGATGCAGTATCTGTGCACTAGGGACTGCTTTCCATGCCAATGAAACAGCTTCCAGTGATCAGGTAAAGTTCTTCATATTATTCCTAGAGAGTAACATTCTGTCTCTCAAAGGCAATGAAACAAGTAAACATTGGTTGCTGGGATTGAATTTTGCTTCCTAATGGGGTGAAGACAATTCAAGCCAGTTTCTTAAACATTACTACAGGAAGCATAAACTTTGGTGAGTGTGTTCTCATTTTGTTTCCTAACAGAGGTTTTGCTAATTAGCTGAATTTCAAAAGTTAATTTCATCAATTCTATGGCAAAGAAAAAATCCTTGCAAGGCAATGTCAAGCATACAGAATTTGCGCAATAGGTTATGCTCTATATGCCAATGAGAACACTACAGAGATCAAGTAACACTCTTTATATTATGCCTAGTTAGCAACAGTCTGTTCCTCAAATGGTAAGAAACAAGAGAACTTTGGTGGGGTTGTGAGAATTTTCATCCTAATGATTGAGAAGTCAGACTCCTTAGCCAGATTTAAAGCTATGATTTTCAAGTGCCAAAAATGAGCAAAAGCTGGAGAGTGAGCCCAAAGAGTCTTTTAACAGTGGTTTCTGTAGTGTAGTGGTCATCACATTCGCCTAACACGCGAAAGGTCCTCAGTTCGAAACTGGGCAGAAGCATCCTTCTTGATAGCACACTAGTGGTGCAATTGTTGTTTGTAAACAGTGTATGAAGTGGGTGTCTCTTTTTGCAGTTTGCCCTTTAGGTCCTGAGACTGAGACACCAAGCTCCTTGTCTAATCGCAGCATCATTTTGTCATAAATCCTGTTAACTACCAGACCTTTTGGGGGGATAATTATGGATTGATATATATGTTGAACTCTCTTGATTTTTCTAGAGTAGTGGACAATGCATTTGCTTTCCAGGTCACAGGTCCCAGCTTATATACTGTGCAGAAGCATTTCTCATCCATTTTTGCTGTTTGAAATAGTTGGAACAAAGGGAAGCATGGGCAGGCGAGGCTAAAGAACTGCACAGGGAAATCAACTTAAACTCACCATCATGGAACTGCAGCTGAGCTGCTTTTTAACTGTATTCAAAACGTTAAAAGAAGGCAATACTGTTCATGACTTCAAAGTACAATTGAGAGGAGTGAGGTTCTGAGGACAACTATTGGGACTGCAAAGAAAGAGATCTTTGGGTTTTATGGCCTTAAGCAGTGAAGATCTCACATGGCCCTGCTGCATAAGTTTAGAAAGCCAGAACAGAACCTACCATTTTCCAGGACCACCAGTTTGGACTGAAGTGTTGCTCGGACAAGAGGGTTCCCTGTCAGCTAAACAATATTTTTTCTGCAAGTTTGAATCAGATATTTCTGAAAAATTACAATTGTGAACCATTTGAATTTTAGGTACATCTGCTCATTATTAGCATTTTAGGCCATCCAACATACCAACTAAATTTGCGTAAAATGGCAGCTATTTGTGAACTTGCAAATATGAAAGGTTTTGGCATAAATGATATTCATTCTTTTACTCAATAACTTGCACTCATTATCAGTTTTGGGGATGAGTTGGTGAAAAGATTATTCTGAAAGTGAAGTGATACCATACTGCATCAAGGAGTCTTTGCATGATTTCTGTAGTGAAGTGGTCATCACGTTTGCATTATATGTAAAAGGTCCTTGAATTAAAGCTGAGCAGAAACAGTAGTTGGTTCTTTGGTTTCTGTCTCTTGTATTTGAAGTAGACATCAGGGAATCGAACGGCCTTCTTGCAGCAGAGTGAAAAGATTTTTTGAACTCCCTAGTTACTCCGATTGAGTTCTCCAATTCCTGTACTCCAAACTCTGGAACTATAACTCATGTGAAATCCCCAACGTCTTCTTCTGCAACTTGGTTCCACATTGTGCAAAATTAAAATTTCAAGATCAGAAGATTACTATCATCTTAGTATGGACATAAAGAGTAGTTTCTTTGTTGGGTCTCTATTTGCAAACTGAGAAAGTCAATATATGCAGCACACTTGTGCTCCGGTGATGCAAGGACTGTGCTTTAGGAGCTGTGCGTAAGGCTGATTTCAATTGTCACAGGCATGATGTAAAACTCATTGTAGCATGATGGGTGTGCTAATCCATGTATTTCAAACAAAAGTAAACAAAACAGAAACACCACGAGTGCATCTGTATTTGATCTCCTAACAGAGATAAGTTATGCTACTTAGCTAATTCTTAAAAGTAAATTCCTTCTAGTCTCCTGACAATTAAAATCCATGCAAAGCAATGTTTATGATGCAGTATCTGTGCACTAGGGACTGCTTTCCATGCCAATGAAACAGCTTCCAGTGATCAGGTAAAGTTCTTCATATTATTCCTAGAGAGTAACATTCTGTCTCTCAAAGGCAATGAAACAAGTAAACATTGGTTGCTGGGATTGAATTTTGCTTCCTAATGGGGTGAAGACAATTCAAGCCAGTTTCTTAAACATTACTACAGGAAGCATAAACTTTGGTGAGTGTGTTCTCATTTTGTTTCCTAACAGAGGTTTTGCTAATTAGCTGAATTTCAAAAGTTAATTTCATCAATTCTATGGCAAAGAAAAAATCCTTGCAAGGCAATGTCAAGCATACAGAATTTGCGCAATAGGTTATGCTCTATATGCCAATGAGAACACTACAGAGATCAAGTAACACTCTTTATATTATGCCTAGTTAGCAACAGTCTGTTCCTCAAATGGTAAGAAACAAGAGAACTTTGGTGGGGTTGTGAGAATTTTCATCCTAATGATTGAGAAGTCAGACTCCTTAGCCAGATTTAAAGCTATGATTTTCAAGTGCCAAAAATGAGCAAAAGCTGGAGAGTGAGCCCAAAGAGTCTTTTAACAGTGGTTTCTGTAGTGTAGTGGTCATCACATTCGCCTAACACGCGAAAGGTCCTCAGTTCGAAACTGGGCAGAAACATCCTTCTTGATAGCACACTAGTGGTGCAATTGTTGTTTGTAAACAGTGTATGAAGTGGGTGTCTCTTTTTGCAGTTTGCCCTTTAGGTCCTGAGACTGAGACACCAAGCTCCTTGTCTAATCGCAGCATCATTTTGTCATAAATCCTGTTAACTACCAGACCTTTTGGGGGGATAATTATGGATTGATATATATGTTGAACTCTCTTGATTTTTCTAGAGTAGTGGACAATGCATTTGCTTTCCAGGTCACAGGTCCCAGCTTATATACTGTGCAGAAGCATTTCTCATCCATTTTTGCTGTTTGAAATAGTTGGAACAAAGGGAAGCATGGGCAGGCGAGGCTAAAGAACTGCACAGGGAAATCAACTTAAACTCACCATCATGGAACTGCAGCTGAGCTGCTTTTTAACTGTATTCAAAACGTTAAAAGAAGGCAATACTGTTCATGACTTCAAAGTACAATTGAGAGGAGTGAGGTTCTGAGGACAACTATTGGGACTGCAAAGAAAGAGATCTTTGGGTTTTATGGCCTTAAGCAGTGAAGATCTCACATGGCCCTGCTGCATAAGTTTAGAAAGCCAGAACAGAACCTACCATTTTCCAGGACCACCAGTTTGGACTGAAGTGTTGCTCGGACAAGAGGGTTCCCTGTCAGCTAAACAATATTTTTTCTGCAAGTTTGAATCAGATATTTCTGAAAAATTACAATTGTGAACCATTTGAATTTTAGGTACATCTGCTCATTATTAGCATTTTAGGCCATCCAACATACCAACTAAATTTGCGTAAAATGGCAGCTATTTGTGAACTTGCAAATATGAAAGGTTTTGGCATAAATGATATTCATTCTTTTACTCAATAACTTGCACTCATTATCAGTTTTGGGGATGAGTTGGTGAAAAGATTATTCTGAAAGTGAAGTGATACCATACTGCATCAAGGAGTCTTTGCATGATTTCTGTAGTGAAGTGGTCATCACGTTTGCATTATATGTAAAAGGTCCTTGAATTAAAGCTGAGCAGAAACAGTAGTTGGTTCTTTGGTTTCTGTCTCTTGTATTTGAAGTAGACATCAGGGAATCGAACGGCCTTCTTGCAGCAGAGTGAAAAGATTTTTTGAACTCCCTAGTTACTCCGATTGAGTTCTCCAATTCCTGTACTCCAAACTCTGGAACTATAACTCATGTGAAATCCCCAACGTCTTCTTCTGCAACTTGGTTCCACATTGTGCAAAATTAAAATTTCAAGATCAGAAGATTACTATCATCTTAGTATGGACATAAAGAGTAGTTTCTTTGTTGGGTCTCTATTTGCAAACTGAGAAAGTCAATATATGCAGCACACTTGTGCTCCGGTGATGCAAGGACTGTGCTTTAGGAGCTGTGCGTAAGGCTGATTTCAATTGTCACAGGCATGATGTAAAACTCATTGTAGCATGATGGGTGTGCTAATCCATGTATTTCAAACAAAAGTAAACAAAACAGAAACACCACGAGTGCATCTGTATTTGATCTCCTAACAGAGATAAGTTATGCTACTTAGCTAATTCTTAAAAGTAAATTCCTTCTAGTCTCCTGACAATTAAAATCCATGCAAAGCAATGTTTATGATGCAGTATCTGTGCACTAGGGACTGCTTTCCATGCCAATGAAACAGCTTCCAGTGATCAGGTAAAGTTCTTCATATTATTCCTAGAGAGTAACAT
The DNA here is from genome assembly GCF_041902795.1 of Electrophorus electricus. NCBI lineage: Eukaryota > Metazoa > Chordata > Actinopteri > Gymnotiformes > Gymnotidae > Electrophorus > Electrophorus electricus. The sequence goes on from NC_137498.1 coordinate 5,586,938, forward strand.
TCTGTCTCTCAAAGGCAATGAAACAAGTAAACATTGGTTGCTGGGATTGAATTTTGCTTCCTAATGGGGTGAAGACAATTCAAGCCAGTTTCTTAAACATTACTACAGGAAGCATAAACTTTGGTGAGTGTGTTCTCATTTTGTTTCCTAACAGAGGTTTTGCTAATTAGCTGAATTTCAAAAGTTAATTTCATCAATTCTATGGCAAAGAAAAAATCCTTGCAAGGCAATGTCAAGCATACAGAATTTGCGCAATAGGTTATGCTCTATATGCCAATGAGAACACTACAGAGATCAAGTAACACTCTTTATATTATGCCTAGTTAGCAACAGTCTGTTCCTCAAATGGTAAGAAACAAGAGAACTTTGGTGGGGTTGTGAGAATTTTCATCCTAATGATTGAGAAGTCAGACTCCTTAGCCAGATTTAAAGCTATGATTTTCAAGTGCCAAAAATGAGCAAAAGCTGGAGAGTGAGCCCAAAGAGTCTTTTAACAGTGGTTTCTGTAGTGTAGTGGTCATCACATTCGCCTAACACGCGAAAGGTCCTCAGTTCGAAACTGGGCAGAAACATCCTTCTTGATAGCACACTAGTGGTGCAATTGTTGTTTGTAAACAGTGTATGAAGTGGGTGTCTCTTTTTGCAGTTTGCCCTTTAGGTCCTGAGACTGAGACACCAAGCTCCTTGTCTAATCGCAGCATCATTTTGTCATAAATCCTGTTAACTACCAGACCTTTTGGGGGGATAATTATGGATTGATATATATGTTGAACTCTCTTGATTTTTCTAGAGTAGTGGACAATGCATTTGCTTTCCAGGTCACAGGTCCCAGCTTATATACTGTGCAGAAGCATTTCTCATCCATTTTTGCTGTTTGAAATAGTTGGAACAAAGGGAAGCATGGGCAGGCGAGGCTAAAGAACTGCACAGGGAAATCAACTTAAACTCACCATCATGGAACTGCAGCTGAGCTGCTTTTTAACTGTATTCAAAACGTTAAAAGAAGGCAATACTGTTCATGACTTCAAAGTACAATTGAGAGGAGTGAGGTTCTGAGGACAACTATTGGGACTGCAAAGAAAGAGATCTTTGGGTTTTATGGCCTTAAGCAGTGAAGATCTCACATGGCCCTGCTGCATAAGTTTAGAAAGCCAGAACAGAACCTACCATTTTCCAGGACCACCAGTTTGGACTGAAGTGTTGCTCGGACAAGAGGGTTCCCTGTCAGCTAAACAATATTTTTTCTGCAAGTTTGAATCAGATATTTCTGAAAAATTACAATTGTGAACCATTTGAATTTTAGGTACATCTGCTCATTATTAGCATTTTAGGCCATCCAACATACCAACTAAATTTGCGTAAAATGGCAGCTATTTGTGAACTTGCAAATATGAAAGGTTTTGGCATAAATGATATTCATTCTTTTACTCAATAACTTGCACTCATTATCAGTTTTGGGGATGAGTTGGTGAAAAGATTATTCTGAAAGTGAAGTGATACCATACTGCATCAAGGAGTCTTTGCATGATTTCTGTAGTGAAGTGGTCATCACGTTTGCATTATATGTAAAAGGTCCTTGAATTAAAGCTGAGCAGAAACAGTAGTTGGTTCTTTGGTTTCTGTCTCTTGTATTTGAAGTAGACATCAGGGAATCGAACGGCCTTCTTGCAGCAGAGTGAAAAGATTTTTTGAACTCCCTAGTTACTCCGATTGAGTTCTCCAATTCCTGTACTCCAAACTCTGGAACTATAACTCATGTGAAATCCCCAACGTCTTCTTCTGCAACTTGGTTCCACATTGTGCAAAATTAAAATTTCAAGATCAGAAGATTACTATCATCTTAGTATGGACATAAAGAGTAGTTTCTTTGTTGGGTCTCTATTTGCAAACTGAGAAAGTCAATATATGCAGCACACTTGTGCTCCGGTGATGCAAGGACTGTGCTTTAGGAGCTGTGCGTAAGGCTGATTTCAATTGTCACAGGCATGATGTAAAACTCATTGTAGCATGATGGGTGTGCTAATCCATGTATTTCAAACAAAAGTAAACAAAACAGAAACACCATGAGTGCATCTGTATTTGATCTCCTAACAGAGATAAGTTATGCTACTTAGCTAATTCTTAAAAGTAAATTCCTTCTAGTCTCCTGACAATTAAAATCCATGCAAAGCAATGTTTATGATGCAGTATCTGTGCACTAGGGACTGCTTTCCATGCCAATGAAACAGCTTCCAGTGATCAGGTAAAGTTCTTCATATTATTCCTAGAGAGTAACATTCTGTCTCTCAAAGGCAATGAAACAAGTAAACATTGGTTGCTGGGATTGAATTTTGCTTCCTAATGGGGTGAAGACAATTCAAGCCAGTTTCTTAAACATTACTACAGGAAGCATAAACTTTGGTGAGTGTGTTCTCATTTTGTTTCCTAACAGAGGTTTTGCTAATTAGCTGAATTTCAAAAGTTAATTTCATCAATTCTATGGCAAAGAAAAAATCCTTGCAAGGCAATGTCAAGCATACAGAATTTGCGCAATAGGTTATGCTCTATATGCCAATGAGAACACTACAGAGATCAAGTAACACTCTTTATATTATGCCTAGTTAGCAACAGTCTGTTCCTCAAATGGTAAGAAACAAGAGAACTTTGGTGGGGTTGTGAGAATTTTCATCCTAATGATTGAGAAGTCAGACTCCTTAGCCAGATTTAAAGCTATGATTTTCAAGTGCCAAAAATGAGCAAAAGCTGGAGAGTGAGCCCAAAGAGTCTTAACAGTGGTTTCTGTAGTGTAGTGGTCATCACATTCGCCTAACACGCGAAAGGTCCTCAGTTCGAAACTGGGCAGAAACATCCTTCTTGATAGCACACTAGTGGTGCAATTGTTGTTTGTAAACAGTGTATGAAGTGGGTGTCTCTTTTTGCAGTTTGCCCTTTAGGTCCTGAGACTGAGACACCAAGCTCCTTGTCTAATCGCAGCATCATTTTGTCATAAATCCTGTTAACTACCAGACCTTTTGGGGGGATAATTATGGATTGATATATATGTTGAACTCTCTTGATTTTTCTAGAGTAGTGGACAATGCATTTGCTTTCCAGGTCACAGGTCCCAGCTTATATACTGTGCAGAAGCATTTCTCATCCATTTTTGCTGTTTGAAATAGTTGGAACAAAGGGAAGCATGGGCAGGCGAGGCTAAAGAACTGCACAGGGAAATCAACTTAAACTCACCATCATGGAACTGCAGCTGAGCTGCTTTTTAACTGTATTCAAAACGTTAAAAGAAGGCAATACTGTTCATGACTTCAAAGTACAATTGAGAGGAGTGAGGTTCTGAGGACAACTATTGGGACTGCAAAGAAAGAGATCTTTGGGTTTTATGGCCTTAAGCAGTGAAGATCTCACATGGCCCTGCTGCATAAGTTTAGAAAGCCAGAACAGAACCTACCATTTTCCAGGACCACCAGTTTGGACTGAAGTGTTGCTCGGACAAGAGGGTTCCCTGTCAGCTAAACAATATTTTTTCTGCAAGTTTGAATCAGATATTTCTGAAAAATTACAATTGTGAACCATTTGAATTTTAGGTACATCTGCTCATTATTAGCATTTTAGGCCATCCAACATACCAACTAAATTTGCGTAAAATGGCAGCTATTTGTGAACTTGCAAATATGAAAGGTTTTGGCATAAATGATATTCATTCTTTTACTCAATAACTTGCACTCATTATCAGTTTTGGGGATGAGTTGGTGAAAAGATTATTCTGAAAGTGAAGTGATACCATACTGCATCAAGGAGTCTTTGCATGATTTCTGTAGTGAAGTGGTCATCACGTTTGCATTATATGTAAAAGGTCCTTGAATTAAAGCTGAGCAGAAACAGTAGTTGGTTCTTTGGTTTCTGTCTCTTGTATTTGAAGTAGACATCAGGGAATCGAACGGCCTTCTTGCAGCAGAGTGAAAAGATTTTTTGAACTCCCTAGTTACTCCGATTGAGTTCTCCAATTCCTGTACTCCAAACTCTGGAACTATAACTCATGTGAAATCCCCAACGTCTTCTTCTGCAACTTGGTTCCACATTGTGCAAAATTAAAATTTCAAGATCAGAAGATTACTATCATCTTAGTATGGACATAAAGAGTAGTTTCTTTGTTGGGTCTCTATTTGCAAACTGAGAAAGTCAATATATGCAGCACACTTGTGCTCCGGTGATGCAAGGACTGTGCTTTAGGAGCTGTGCGTAAGGCTGATTTCAATTGTCACAGGCATGATGTAAAACTCATTGTAGCATGATGGGTGTGCTAATCCATGTATTTCAAACAAAAGTAAACAAAACAGAAACACCACGAGTGCATCTGTATTTGATCTCCTAACAGAGATAAGTTATGCTACTTAGCTAATTCTTAAAAGTAAATTCCTTCTAGTCTCCTGACAATTAAAATCCATGCAAAGCAATGTTTATGATGCAGTATCTGTGCACTAGGGACTGCTTTCCATGCCAATGAAACAGCTTCCAGTGATCAGGTAAAGTTCTTCATATTATTCCTAGAGAGTAACATTCTGTCTCTCAAAGGCAATGAAACAAGTAAACATTGGTTGCTGGGATTGAATTTTGCTTCCTAATGGGGTGAAGACAATTCAAGCCAGTTTCTTAAACATTACTACAGGAAGCATAAACTTTGGTGAGTGTGTTCTCATTTTGTTTCCTAACAGAGGTTTTGCTAATTAGCTGAATTTCAAAAGTTAATTTCATCAATTCTATGGCAAAGAAAAAATCCTTGCAAGGCAATGTCAAGCATACAGAATTTGCGCAATAGGTTATGCTCTATATGCCAATGAGAACACTACAGAGATCAAGTAACACTCTTTATATTATGCCTAGTTAGCAACAGTCTGTTCCTCAAATGGTAAGAAACAAGAGAACTTTGGTGGGGTTGTGAGAATTTTCATCCTAATGATTGAGAAGTCAGACTCCTTAGCCAGATTTAAAGCTATGATTTTCAAGTGCCAAAAATGAGCAAAAGCTGGAGAGTGAGCCCAAAGAGTCTTAACAGTGGTTTCTGTAGTGTAGTGGTCATCACATTCGCCTAACACGCGAAAGGTCCTCAGTTCGAAACTGGGCAGAAACATCCTTCTTGATAGCACACTAGTGGTGCAATTGTTGTTTGTAAACAGTGTATGAAGTGGGTGTCTCTTTTTGCAGTTTGCCCTTTAGGTCCTGAGACTGAGACACCAAGCTCCTTGTCTAATCGCAGCATCATTTTGTCATAAATCCTGTTAACTACCAGACCTTTTGGGGGGATAATTATGGATTGATATATATGTTGAACTCTCTTGATTTTTCTAGAGTAGTGGACAATGCATTTGCTTTCCAGGTCACAGGTCCCAGCTTATATACTGTGCAGAAGCATTTCTCATCCATTTTTGCTGTTTGAAATAGTTGGAACAAAGGGAAGCATGGGCAGGCGAGGCTAAAGAACTGCACAGGGAAATCAACTTAAACTCACCATCATGGAACTGCAGCTGAGCTGCTTTTTAACTGTATTCAAAACGTTAAAAGAAGGCAATACTGTTCATGACTTCAAAGTACAATTGAGAGGAGTGAGGTTCTGAGGACAACTATTGGGACTGCAAAGAAAGAGATCTTTGGGTTTTATGGCCTTAAGCAGTGAAGATCTCACATGGCCCTGCTGCATAAGTTTAGAAAGCCAGAACAGAACCTACCATTTTCCAGGACCACCAGTTTGGACTGAAGTGTTGCTCGGACAAGAGGGTTCCCTGTCAGCTAAACAATATTTTTTCTGCAAGTTTGAATCAGATATTTCTGAAAAATTACAATTGTGAACCATTTGAATTTTAGGTACATCTGCTCATTATTAGCATTTTAGGCCATCCAACATACCAACTAAATTTGCGTAAAATGGCAGCTATTTGTGAACTTGCAAATATGAAAGGTTTTGGCATAAATGATATTCATTCTTTTACTCAATAACTTGCACTCATTATCAGTTTTGGGGATGAGTTGGTGAAAAGATTATTCTGAAAGTGAAGTGATACCATACTGCATCAAGGAGTCTTTGCATGATTTCTGTAGTGAAGTGGTCATCACGTTTGCATTATATGTAAAAGGTCCTTGAATTAAAGCTGAGCAGAAACAGTAGTTGGTTCTTTGGTTTCTGTCTCTTGTATTTGAAGTAGACATCAGGGAATCGAACGGCCTTCTTGCAGCAGAGTGAAAAGATTTTTTGAACTCCCTAGTTACTCCGATTGAGTTCTCCAATTCCTGTACTCCAAACTCTGGAACTATAACTCATGTGAAATCCCCAACGTCTTCTTCTGCAACTTGGTTCCACATTGTGCAAAATTAAAATTTCAAGATCAGAAGATTACTATCATCTTAGTATGGACATAAAGAGTAGTTTCTTTGTTGGGTCTCTATTTGCAAACTGAGAAAGTCAATATATGCAGCACACTTGTGCTCCGGTGATGCAAGGACTGTGCTTTAGGAGCTGTGCGTAAGGCTGATTTCAATTGTCACAGGCATGATGTAAAACTCATTGTAGCATGATGGGTGTGCTAATCCATGTATTTCAAACAAAAGTAAACAAAACAGAAACACCACGAGTGCATCTGTATTTGATCTCCTAACAGAGATAAGTTATGCTACTTAGCTAATTCTTAAAAGTAAATTCCTTCTAGTCTCCTGACAATTAAAATCCATGCAAAGCAATGTTTATGATGCAGTATCTGTGCACTAGGGACTGCTTTCCATGCCAATGAAACAGCTTCCAGTGATCAGGTAAAGTTCTTCATATTATTCCTAGAGAGTAACATTCTGTCTCTCAAAGGCAATGAAACAAGTAAACATTGGTTGCTGGGATTGAATTTTGCTTCCTAATGGGGTGAAGACAATTCAAGCCAGTTTCTTAAACATTACTACAGGAAGCATAAACTTTGGTGAGTGTGTTCTCATTTTGTTTCCTAACAGAGGTTTTGCTAATTAGCTGAATTTCAAAAGTTAATTTCATCAATTCTATGGCAAAGAAAAAATCCTTGCAAGGCAATGTCAAGCATACAGAATTTGCGCAATAGGTTATGCTCTATATGCCAATGAGAACACTACAGAGATCAAGTAACACTCTTTATATTATGCCTAGTTAGCAACAGTCTGTTCCTCAAATGGTAAGAAACAAGAGAACTTTGGTGGGGTTGTGAGAATTTTCATCCTAATGATTGAGAAGTCAGACTCCTTAGCCAGATTTAAAGCTATGATTTTCAAGTGCCAAAAATGAGCAAAAGCTGGAGAGTGAGCCCAAAGAGTCTTTTAACAGTGGTTTCTGTAGTGTAGTGGTCATCACATTCGCCTAACACGCGAAAAGTCCTCAGTTCGAAACTGGGCAGAAACATCCTTCTTGATAGCACACTAGTGGTGCAATTGTTGTTTGTAAACAGTGTATGAAGTGGGTGTCTCTTTTTGCAGTTTGCCCTTTAGGTCCTGAGACTGAGACACCAAGCTCCTTGTCTAATCGCAGCATCATTTTGTCATAAATCCTGTTAACTACCAGACCTTTTGGGGGGATAATTATGGATTGATATATATGTTGAACTCTCTTGATTTTTCTAGAGTAGTGGACAATGCATTTGCTTTCCAGGTCACAGGTCCCAGCTTATATACTGTGCAGAAGCATTTCTCATCCATTTTTGCTGTTTGAAATAGTTGGAACAAAGGGAAGCATGGGCAGGCGAGGCTAAAGAACTGCACAGGGAAATCAACTTAAACTCACCATCATGGAACTGCAGCTGAGCTGCTTTTTAACTGTATTCAAAACGTTAAAAGAAGGCAATACTGTTCATGACTTCAAAGTACAATTGAGAGGAGTGAGGTTCTGAGGACAACTATTGGGACTGCAAAGAAAGAGATCTTTGGGTTTTATGGCCTTAAGCAGTGAAGATCTCACATGGCCCTGCTGCATAAGTTTAGAAAGCCAGAACAGAACCTACCATTTTCCAGGACCACCAGTTTGGACTGAAGTGTTGCTCGGACAAGAGGGTTCCCTGTCAGCTAAACAATATTTTTTCTGCAAGTTTGAATCAGATATTTCTGAAAAATTACAATTGTGAACCATTTGAATTTTAGGTACATCTGCTCATTATTAGCATTTTAGGCCATCCAACATACCAACTAAATTTGCGTAAAATGGCAGCTATTTGTGAACTTGCAAATATGAAAGGTTTTGGCATAAATGATATTCATTCTTTTACTCAATAACTTGCACTCATTATCAGTTTTGGGGATGAGTTGGTGAAAAGATTATTCTGAAAGTGAAGTGATACCATACTGCATCAAGGAGTCTTTGCATGATTTCTGTAGTGAAGTGGTCATCACGTTTGCATTATATGTAAAAGGTCCTTGAATTAAAGCTGAGCAGAAACAGTAGTTGGTTCTTTGGTTTCTGTCTCTTGTATTTGAAGTAGACATCAGGGAATCGAACGGCCTTCTTGCAGCAGAGTGAAAAGATTTTTTGAACTCCCTAGTTACTCCGATTGAGTTCTCCAATTCCTGTACTCCAAACTCTGGAACTATAACTCATGTGAAATCCCCAACGTCTTCTTCTGCAACTTGGTTCCACATTGTGCAAAATTAAAATTTCAAGATCAGAAGATTACTATCATCTTAGTATGGACATAAAGAGTAGTTTCTTTGTTGGGTCTCTATTTGCAAACTGAGAAAGTCAATATATGCAGCACACTTGTGCTCCGGTGATGCAAGGACTGTGCTTTAGGAGCTGTGCGTAAGGCTGATTTCAATTGTCACAGGCATGATGTAAAACTCATTGTAGCATGATGGGTGTGCTAATCCATGTATTTCAAACAAAAGTAAACAAAACAGAAACACCACGAGTGCATCTGTATTTGATCTCCTAACAGAGATAAGTTATGCTACTTAGCTAATTCTTAAAAGTAAATTCCTTCTAGTCTCCTGACAATTAAAATCCATGCAAAGCAATGTTTATGATGCAGTATCTGTGCACTAGGGACTGCTTTCCATGCCAATGAAACAGCTTCCAGTGATCAGGTAAAGTTCTTCATATTATTCCTAGAGAGTAACATTCTGTCTCTCAAAGGCAATGAAACAAGTAAACATTGGTTGCTGGGATTGAATTTTGCTTCCTAATGGGGTGAAGACAATTCAAGCCAGTTTCTTAAACATTACTACAGGAAGCATAAACTTTGGTGAGTGTGTTCTCATTTTGTTTCCTAACAGAGGTTTTGCTAATTAACTGAATTTCAAAAGTTAATTTCATCAATTCTATGGCAAAGAAAAAATCCTTGCAAGGCAATGTCAAGCATACAGAATTTGCGCAATAGGTTATGCTCTATATGCCAATGAGAGCACTACAGAGATCAAGTAAAACTCTTTATATTATGCCTAGTTAGCAACAGTCTGTTCCTCAAATGGTAAGAAACAAGAGAACTTTGGTGGGGTTGTGAGAATTTTCATCCTAATGATTGAGAAGTCAGACTCCTTAGCCAGATTTAAAGCTATGATTTTCAAGTGCCAAAAATGAGCAAAAGCTGGAGAGTGAGCCCAAAGAGTCTTTTAACAGTGGTTTCTGTAGTGTAGTGGTCATCACATTGGCCTAACACGCGAAAGGTCCTCAGTTCGAAACTGGGCAGAAACATCCTTCTTGATAGCACACTAGTGGTGCAACTGTTGTTTGTAAACAGTGTATGAAGTGGGTGTCTCTTTTTGCAGTTTGCCCTTTAGGTACTGAGACTGAGACACCAAGCTCCTTGTCTAATCGCAGCATCATTTTGTCATAAATCCTGTTAACTACCAGACCTTTTGGGGGGATAATTATGGATTGATATATATGTTGAACTCTCTTGATTTTTCTAGAGTAGTGGACAATGCATTTGCTTTCCAGGTCACAGGTCCCAGCTTATATACTGTGCAGAAGCATTTCTCATCCATTTTTGCTGTTTGAAATAGTTGGAACAAAGGGAAGCATGGGCAGGCGAGGCTAAAGAACTGCACAGGGAAATCAACTTAAACTCACCATCATGAAACTGCAGCTGAGCTGCTTTTGAACTGTATTCAAAACGTTAAAAGAAGGCAATACTGTTCATGACTTCAAAGTACAATTGAGAGGAGTGAGGTTCTGAGGACAACTATTGGGACTGCAAAGAAAGAGATCTTTGGGTTTTATGGCCTTAAGCAGTGAAGATCTCACATGGCCCTGCTGCATAAGTTTAGAAAGCCAGAACAGAACCTACCATTTTCCAGGACCACCAGTTTGGACTGAAGTGTCGCTCGGACAAGAGGGTTCCCTGTCAGCTAAACAATATTTTTTCTGCAAGTTTGAATCAGATATTTCTGAAAAATTACAATTGTGAACCATTTGAATTTTAGGTACATCTGCTCATTATTAGCATTTTAGGCCATCCAACATACCAACTAAATTTGCGTAAAATGGCAGCTATTTGTGAACTTGCAAATATGAAAGGTTTTGGCATAAATGATATTCATTCTTTTACTCAATAACTTGCACTCATTATCAGTTTTGGGGATGAGTTGGTGAAAAGATTATTCTGAAAGTGAAGTGATACCATACTGCATCAAGGAGTCTTTGCATGATTTCTGTAGTGAAGTGGTCATCACGTTTGCATTATATGTAAAAGGTCCTTGAATTAAAGCTGAGCAGAAACAGTAGTTGGTTCTTTGGTTTCTGTCTCTTGTATTTGAAGTAGACATCAGGGAATCGAACGGCCTTCTTGCAGCAGAGTGAAAAGATTTTTTGAACTCCCTAGTTACTCCGATTGAGTTCTCCAATTCCTGTACTCCAAACTCTGGAACTATAACTCATGTGAAATCCCCAACGTCTTCTTCTGCAACTTGGTTCCACATTGTGCAAAATTAAAATTTCAAGATCAGAAGATTACTATCATCTTAGTATGGACATAAAGAGTAGTTTCTTTGTTGGGTCTCTATTTGCAAACTGAGAAAGTCAATATATGCAGCACACTTGTGCTCCGGTGATGCAAGGACTGTGCTTTAGGAGCTGTGCTTAAGGCTGATTTCAATTGTCACAGGCATGATGTAAAACTCATTGTAGCATGATGGGTGTGCTAATCCATGTATTTCAAACAAAAGTAAACAAAACAGAAACACCACGAGTGCATCTGTATTTGATCTACTAACAGAGATAAGTTATGCTACTTAGCTAATTCTTAAAAGTAAATTCCTTCTAGTCTCCTGACAATTAAAATCCATGCAAAGCAATGTTTATGATGCAGTATCTGTGCACTAGGGACTGCTTTCCATGCCAATGAAACAGCTTCCAGTGATCAGGTAAAGTTCTTCATATTATTCCTAGAGAGTAACATTCTGTCTCTCAAAGGCAATGAAACAAGTAAACATTGGTTGCTGGGATTGAATTTTGCTTCCTAATGGGGTGAAGACAATTCAAGCCAGTTTCTTAAACATTACTACAGGAAGCATAAACTTTGGTGAGTGTGTTCTCATTTTGTTTCCTAACAGAGGTTTTGCTAATTAGCTGAATTTCAAAAGTTAATTTCATCAATTCTATGGCAAAGAAAAAATCCTTGCAAGGCAATGTCAAGCATACAGAATTTGCGCAATAGGTTATGCTCTATATGCCAATGAGAACACTACAGAGATCAAGTAACACTCTTTATATTATGCCTAGTTAGCAACAGTCTGTTCCTCAAATGGTAAGAAACAAGAGAACTTTGGTGGGGTTGTGAGAATTTTCATCCTAATGATTGAGAAGTCAGACTCCTTAGCCAGATTTAAAGCTATGATTTTCAAGTGCCAAAAATGAGCAAAAGCTGGAGAGTGAGCCCAAAGAGTCTTTTAACAGTGGTTTCTGTAGTGTAGTGGTCATCACATTCGCCTAACACGCGAAAGGTCCTCAGTTCGAAACTGGGCAGAAACATCCTTCTTGATAGCACACTAGTGGTGCAATTGTTGTTTGTAAACAGTGTATGAAGTGGGTGTCTCTTTTTGCAGTTTGCCCTTTAGGTCCTGAGACTGAGACACCAAGCTCCTTGTCTAATCGCAGCATCATTTTGTCATAAATCCTGTTAACTACCAGACCTTTTGGGGGGATAATTATGGATTGATATATATGTTGAACTCTCTTGATTTTTCTAGAGTAGTGGACAATGCATTTGCTTTCCAGGTCACAGGTCCCAGCTTATATACTGTGCAGAAGCATTTCTCATCCATTTTTGCTGTTTGAAATAGTTGGAACAAAGGGAAGCATGGGCAGGCGAGGCTAAAGAACTGCACAGGGAAATCAACTTAAACTCACCATCATGAAACTGCAGCTGAGCTGCTTTTGAACTGTATTCAAAACGTTAAAAGAAGGCAATACTGTTCATGACTTCAAAGTACAATTGAGAGGAGTGAGGTTCTGAGGACAACTATTGGGACTGCAAAGAAAGAGATCTTTGGGTTTTATGGCCTTAAGCAGTGAAGATCTCACATGGCCCTGCTGCATAAGTTTAGAAAGCCAGAACAGAACCTACCATTTTCCAGGACCACCAGTTTGGACTGAAGTGTCGCTCGGACAAGAGGGTTCCCTGTCAGCTAAACAATATTTTTTCTGCAAGTTTGAATCAGATATTTCTGAAAAATTACAATTGTGAACCATTTGAATTTTAGGTACATCTGCTCATTATTAGCATTTTAGGCCATCCAACATACCAACTAAATTTGCGTAAAATGGCAGCTATTTGTGAACTTGCAAATATGAAAGGTTTTGGCATAAATGATATTCATTCTTTTACTCAATAACTTGCACTCATTATCAGTTTTGGGGATGAGTTGGTGAAAAGATTATTCTGAAAGTGAAGTGATACCATACTGCATCAAGGAGTCTTTGCATGATTTCTGTAGTGAAGTGGTCATCACGTTTGCATTATATGTAAAAGGTCCTTGAATTAAAGCTGAGCAGAAACAGTAGTTGGTTCTTTGGTTTCTGTCTCTTGTATTTGAAGTAGACATCAGGGAATCGAACGGCCTTCTTGCAGCAGAGTGAAAAGATTTTTTGAACTCCCTAGTTACTCCGATTGAGTTCTCCAATTCCTGTACTCCAAACTCTGGAACTATAACTCATGTGAAATCCCCAACGTCTTCTTCTGCAACTTGGTTCCACATTGTGCAAAATTAAAATTTCAAGATCAGAAGATTACTATCATCTTAGTATGGACATAAAGAGTAGTTTCTTTGTTGGGTCTCTATTTGCAAACTGAGAAAGTCAATATATGCAGCACACTTGTGCTCCGGTGATGCAAGGACTGTGCTTTAGGAGCTGTGCTTAAGGCTGATTTCAATTGTCACAGGCATGATGTAAAACTCATTGTAGCATGATGGGTGTGCTAATCCATGTATTTCAAACAAAAGTAAACAAAACAGAAACACCACGAGTGCATCTGTATTTGATCTACTAACAGAGATAAGTTATGCTACTTAGCTAATTCTTAAAAGTAAATTCCTTCTAGTCTCCTGACAATTAAAATCCATGCAAAGCAATGTTTATGATGCAGTATCTGTGCACTAGGGACTGCTTTCCATGCCAATGAAACAGCTTCCAGTGATCAGGTAAAGTTCTTCATATTATTCCTAGAGAGTAACATTCTGTCTCTCAAAGGCAATGAAACAAGTAAACATTGGTTGCTGGGATTGAATTTTGCTTCCTAATGGGGTGAAGACAATTCAAGCCAGTTTCTTAAACATTACTACAGGAAGCATAAACTTTGGTGAGTGTGTTCTCATTTTGTTTCCTAACAGAGGTTTTGCTAATTAGCTGAATTTCAAAAGTTAATTTCATCAATTCTATGGCAAAGAAAAAATCCTTGCAAGGCAATGTCAAGCATACAGAATTTGCGCAATAGGTTATGCTCTATATGCCAATGAGAACACTACAGAGATCAAGTAACACTCTTTATATTATGCCTAGTTAGCAACAGTCTGTTCCTCAAATGGTAAGAAACAAGAGAACTTTGGTGGGGTTGTGAGAATTTTCATCCTAATGATTGAGAAGTCAGACTCCTTAGCCAGATTTAAAGCTATGATTTTCAAGTGCCAAAAATGAGCAAAAGCTGGAGAGTGAGCCCAAAGAGTCTTTTAACAGTGGTTTCTGTAGTGTAGTGGTCATCACATTCGCCTAACACGCGAAAGGTCCTCAGTTCGAAACTGGGCAGAAACATCCTTCTTGATAGCACACTAGTGGTGCAATTGTTGTTTGTAAACAGTGTATGAAGTGGGTGTCTCTTTTTGCAGTTTGCCCTTTAGGTCCTGAGACTGAGACACCAAGCTCCTTGTCTAATCGCAGCATCATTTTGTCATAAATCCTGTTAACTACCAGACCTTTTGGGGGGATAATTATGGATTGATATATATGTTGAACTCTCTTGATTTTTCTAGAGTAGTGGACAATGCATTTGCTTTCCAGGTCACAGGTCCCAGCTTATATACTGTGCAGAAGCATTTCTCATCCATTTTTGCTGTTTGAAATAGTTGGAACAAAGGGAAGCATGGGCAGGCGAGGCTAAAGAACTGCACAGGGAAATCAACTTAAACTCACCATCATGGAACTGCAGCTGAGCTGCTTTTTAACTGTATTCAAAACGTTAAAAGAAGGCAATACTGTTCATGACTTCAAAGTACAATTGAGAGGAGTGAGGTTCTGAGGACAACTATTGGGACTGCAAAGAAAGAGATCTTTGGGTTTTATGGCCTTAAGCAGTGAAGATCTCACATGGCCCTGCTGCATAAGTTTAGAAAGCCAGAACAGAACCTACCATTTTCCAGGACCACCAGTTTGGACTGAAGTGTCGCTCGGACAAGAGGGTTCCCTGTCAGCTAAACAATATTTTTTCTGCAAGTTTGAATCAGATATTTCTGAAAAATTACAATTGTGAACCATTTGAATTTTAGGTACATCTGCTCATTATTAGCATTTTAGGCCATCCAACATACCAACTAAATTTGCGTAAAATGGCAGCTATTTGTGAACTTGCAAATATGAAAGGTTTTGGCATAAATGATATTCATTCTTTTACTCAATAACTTGCACTCATTATCAGTTTTGGGGATGAGTTGGTGAAAAGATTATTCTGAAAGTGAAGTGATACCATACTGCATCAAGGAGTCTTTGCATGATTTCTGTAGTGAAGTGGTCATCACGTTTGCATTATATGTAAAAGGTCCTTGAATTAAAGCTGAGCAGAAACAGTAGTTGGTTCTTTGGTTTCTGTCTCTTGTATTTGAAGTAGACATCAGGGAATCGAACGGCCTTCTTGCAGCAGAGTGAAAAGATTTTTTGAACTCCCTAGTTACTCCGATTGAGTTCTCCAATTCCTGTACTCCAAACTCTGGAACTATAACTCATGTGAAATCCCCAACGTCTTCTTCTGCAACTTGGTTCCACATTGTGCAAAATTAAAATTTCAAGATCAGAAGATTACTATCATCTTAGTATGGACATAAAGAGTAGTTTCTTTGTTGGGTCTCTATTTGCAAACTGAGAAAGTCAATATATGCAGCACACTTGTGCTCCGGTGATGCAAGGACTGTGCTTTAGGAGCTGTGCTTAAGGCTGATTTCAATTGTCACAGGCATGATGTAAAACTCATTGTAGCATGATGGGTGTGCTAATCCATGTATTTCAAACAAAAGTAAACAAAACAGAAACACCATGAGTGCATCTGTATTTGATCTCCTAACAGAGATAAGTTATGCTACTTAGCTAATTCTTAAAAGTAAATTCCTTCTAGTCTCCTGACAATTAAAATCCATGCAAAGCAATGTTTATGATGCAGTATCTGTGCACTAGGGACTGCTTTCCATGCCAATGAAACAGCTTCCAGTGATCAGGTAAAGTTCTTCATATTATTCCTAGAGAGTAACATTCTGTCTCTCAAAGGCAATGAAACAAGTAAACATTGGTTGCTGGGATTGAATTTTGCTTCCTAATGGGGTGAAGACAATTCAAGCCAGTTTCTTAAACATTACTACAGGAAGCATAAACTTTGGTGAGTGTGTTCTCATTTTGTTTCCTAACAGAGGTTTTACTAATTAGCTGAATTTCAAAAGTTAATTTCATCAATTCTATGGCAAAGAAAAAATCCTTGCAAGGCAATGTCAAGCATACAGAATTTGCGCAATAGGTTATGCTCTATATGCCAATGAGAACACTACAGAGATCAAGTAACACTCTTTATATTATGCCTAGTTAGCAACAGTCTGTTCCTCAAATGGTAAGAAACAAGAGAACTTTGGTGGGGTTGTGAGAATTTTCATCCTAATGATTGAGAAGTCAGACTCCTTAGCCAGATTTAAAGCTGATTTTCAAGTGCCAAAAATGAGGAAAAGCTGGAGAGTGAGCCCAAAGAGTCTTTTAACAGTGGTTTCTGTAGTGTAGTGGTCATCACATTCGCCTAACACGCGAAAGGTCCTCAGTTCGAAACTGGGCAGAAACATCCTTCTTGATAGCACACTAGTGGTGCAATTGTTGTTTGTAAACAGTGTATGAAGTGGGTGTCTCTTTTTGCAGTTTGCCCTTTAGGTCCTGAGACTGAGACACCAAGCTCCTTGTCTAATCGCAGCATCATTTTGTCATAAATCCTGTTAACTACCAGACCTTTTGGGGGGATAATTATGGATTGATATATATGTTGAACTCTCTTGATTTTTCTAGAGTAGTGGACAATGCATTTGCTTTCCAGGTCACAGGTCCCAGCTTATATACTGTGCAGAAGCATTTCTCATCCATTTTTGCTGTTTGAAATAGTTGGAACAAAGGGAAGCATGGGCAGGCGAGGCTAAAGAACTGCACAGGGAAATCAACTTAAACTCACCATCATGGAACTGCAGCTGAGCTGCTTTTTAACTGTATTCAAAACGTTAAAAGAAGGCAATACTGTTCATGACTTCAAAGTACAATTGAGAGGAGTGAGGTTCTGAGGACAACTATTGGGACTGCAAAGAAAGAGATCTTTGGGTTTTATGGCCTTAAGCAGTGAAGATCTCACATGGCCCTGCTGCATAAGTTTAGAAAGCCAGAACAGAACCTACCATTTTCCAGGACCACCAGTTTGGACTGAAGTGTCGCTCGGACAAGAGGGTTCCCTGTCAGCTAAACAATATTTTTTCTGCAAGTTTGAATCAGATATTTCTGAAAAATTACAATTGTGAACCATTTGAATTTTAGGTACATCTGCTCATTATTAGCATTTTAGGCCATCCAACATACCAACTAAATTTGCGTAAAATGGCAGCTATTTGTGAACTTGCAAATATGAAAGGTTTTGGCATAAATGATATTCATTCTTTTACTCAATAACTTGCACTCATTATCAGTTTTGGGGATGAGTTGGTGAAAAGATTATTCTGAAAGTGAAGTGATACCATACTGCATCAAGGAGTCTTTGCATGATTTCTGTAGTGAAGTGGTCATCACGTTTGCATTATATGTAAAAGGTCCTTGAATTAAAGCTGAGCAGAAACAGTAGTTGGTTCTTTGGTTTCTGTCTCTTGTATTTGAAGTAGACATCAGGGAATCGAACGGCCTTCTTGCAGCAGAGTGAAAAGATTTTTTGAACTCCCTAGTTACTCCGATTGAGTTCTCCAATTCCTGTACTCCAAACTCTGGAACTATAACTCATGTGAAATCCCCAACGTCTTCTTCTGCAACTTGGTTCCACATTGTGCAAAATTAAAATTTCAAGATCAGAAGATTACTATCATCTTAGTATGGACATAAAGAGTAGTTTCTTTGTTGGGTCTCTATTTGCAAACTGAGAAAGTCAATATATGCAGCACACTTGTGCTCCGGTGATGCAAGGACTGTGCTTTAGGAGCTGTGCTTAAGGCTGATTTCAATTGTCACAGGCATGATGTAAAACTCATTGTAGCATGATGGGTGTGCTAATCCATGTATTTCAAACAAAAGTAAACAAAACAGAAACACCACGAGTGCATCTGTATTTGATCTCCTAACAGAGATAAGTTATGCTACTTAGCTAATTCTTAAAAGTAAATTCCTTCTAGTCTCCTGACAATTAAAATCCATGCAAAGCAATGTTTATGATGCAGTATCTGTGCACTAGGGACTGCTTTCCATGCCAATGAAACAGCTTCCAGTGATCAGGTAAAGTTCTTCATATTATTCCTAGAGAGTAACATTCTGTCTCTCAAAGGCAATGAAACAAGTAAACATTGGTTGCTGGGATTGAATTTTGCTTCCTAATGGGGTGAAGACAATTCAAGCCAGTTTCTTAAACATTACTACAGGAAGCATAAACTTTGGTGAGTGTGTTCTCATTTTGTTTCCTAACAGAGGTTTTACTAATTAGCTGAATTTCAAAAGTTAATTTCATCAATTCTATGGCAAAGAAAAAATCCTTGCAAGGCAATGTCAAGCATACAGAATTTGCGCAATAGGTTAGGCTCTATATGCCAATGAGAACACTACAGAGATCAAGTAACACTCTTTATATTATGCCTAGTTAGCAACAGTCTGTTCCTCAAATGGTAAGAAACAAGAGAACTTTGGTGGGGTTGTGAGAATTTTCATCCTAATGATTGAGAAGTCAGACTCCTTAGCCAGATTTAAAGCTGATTTTCAAGTGCCAAAAATGAGCAAAAGCTGGAGAGTGAGCCCAAAGAGTTTTTTAACAGTGGTTTCTGTAGTGTAGTGGTCATCACATTCGCCTAACACGCGAAAGGTCCTCAGTTCGAAACTGGGCAGAAACATCCTTCTTGATAGCACACTAGTGGTGCAATTGTTGTTTGTAAACAGTGTATGAAGTGGGTGTCTCTTTTTGCAGTTTGCCCTTTAGGTCCTGAGACTGAGACACCAAGCTCCTTGTCTAATCGCAGCATCATTTTGTCATAAATCCTGTTAACTACCAGACCTTTTGGGGGGATAATTATGGATTGATATATATGTTGAACTCTCTTGATTTTTCTAGAGTAGTGGACAATGCATTTGCTTTCCAGGTCACAGGTCCCAGCTTATATACTGTGCAGAAGCATTTCTCATCCATTTTTGCTGTTTGAAATAGTTGGAACAAAGGGAAGCATGGGCAGGCGAGGCTAAAGAACTGCACAGGGAAATCAACTTAAACTCACCATCATGGAACTGCAGCTGAGCTGCTTTTTAACTGTATTCAAAACGTTAAAAGAAGGCAATACTGTTCATGACTTCAAAGTACAATTGAGAGGAGTGAGGTTCTGAGGACAACTATTGGGACTGCAAAGAAAGAGATCTTTGGGTTTTATGGCCTTAAGCAGTGAAGATCTCACATGGCCCTGCTGCATAAGTTTAGAAAGCCAGAACAGAACCTACCATTTTCCAGGACCACCAGTTTGGACTGAAGTGTCGCTCGGACAAGAGGGTTCCCTGTCAGCTAAACAATATTTTTTCTGCAAGTTTGAATCAGATATTTCTGAAAAATTACAATTGTGAACCATTTGAATTTTAGGTACATCTGCTCATTATTAGCATTTTAGGCCATCCAACATACCAACTAAATTTGCGTAAAATGGCAGCTATTTGTGAACTTG
This sequence comes from Electrophorus electricus, assembly GCF_041902795.1. Classification (NCBI taxonomy): domain Eukaryota; kingdom Metazoa; phylum Chordata; class Actinopteri; order Gymnotiformes; family Gymnotidae; genus Electrophorus; species Electrophorus electricus. Next base: position 5,606,531 of record NC_137498.1, read on the forward strand.
CAAATATGAAAGGTTTTGGCATAAATGATATTCATTCTTTTACTCAATAACTTGCACTCATTATCAGTTTTGGGGATGAGTTGGTGAAAAGATTATTCTGAAAGTGAAGTGATACCATACTGCATCAAGGAGTCTTTGCATGATTTCTGTAGTGAAGTGGTCATCACGTTTGCATTATATGTAAAAGGTCCTTGAATTAAAGCTGAGCAGAAACAGTAGTTGGTTCTTTGGTTTCTGTCTCTTGTATTTGAAGTAGACATCAGGGAATCGAACGGCCTTCTTGCAGCAGAGTGAAAAGATTTTTTGAACTCCCTAGTTACTCCGATTGAGTTCTCCAATTCCTGTACTCCAAACTCTGGAACTATAACTCATGTGAAATCCCCAACGTCTTCTTCTGCAACTTGGTTCCACATTGTGCAAAATTAAAATTTCAAGATCAGAAGATTACTATCATCTTAGTATGGACATAAAGAGTAGTTTCTTTGTTGGGTCTCTATTTGCAAACTGAGAAAGTCAATATATGCAGCACACTTGTGCTCCGGTGATGCAAGGACTGTGCTTTAGGAGCTGTGCTTAAGGCTGATTTCAATTGTCACAGGCATGATGTAAAACTCATTGTAGCATGATGGGTGTGCTAATACATGTATTTCAAACAAAAGTAAACAAAACAGAAACACCACGAGTGCATCTGTATTTGATCTCCTAACAGAGATAAGTTATGCTACTTAGCTAATTCTTAAAAGTAAATTCCTTCTAGTCTCCTGACAATTAAAATCCATGCAAAGCAATGTTTATGATGCAGTATCTGTGCACTAGGGACTGCTTTCCATGCCAATGAAACAGCTTCCAGTGATCAGGTAAAGTTCTTCATATTATTCCTAGAGAGTAACATTCTGTCTCTCAAAGGCAATGAAACAAGTAAACATTGGTTGCTGGGATTGAATTTTGCTTCCTAATGGGGTGAAGACAATTCAAGCCAGTTTCTTAAACATTACTACAGGAAGCATAAACTTTGGTGAGTGTGTTCTCATTTTGTTTCCTAACAGAGGTTTTGCTAATTAGCTGAATTTCAAAAGTTAATTTCATCAATTCTATGGCAAAGAAAAAATCCTTGCAAGGCAATGTCAAGCATACAGAATTTGCGCAATAGGTTATGCTCTATATGCCAATGAGAACACTACAGAGATCAAGTAACACTCTTTATATTATGCCTAGTTAGCAACAGTCTGTTCCTCAAATTGTAAGAAACAAGAGAACTTTGGTGGGGTTGTGAGAATTTTCATCCTAATGATTGAGAAGTCAGACTCCTTAGCCAGATTTAAAGCTATGATTTTCAAGTGCCAAAAATGAGCAAAAGCTGGAGAGTGAGCCCAAAGAGTCTTTTAACAGTGGTTTCTGTAGTGTAGTGGTCATCACATTCGCCTAACACGCGAAAGGTCCTCAGTTCGAAACTGGGCAGAAACATCCTTCTTGATAGCACACTAGTGGTGCAATTGTTGTTTGTAAACAGTGTATGAAGTGGGTGTCTCTTTTTGCAGTTTGCCCTTTAGGTCCTGAGACTGAGACACCAAGCTCCTTGTCTAATCGCAGCATCATTTTGTCATAAATCCTGTTAACTACCAGACCTTTTGGGGGGATAATTATGGATTGATATATATGTTGAACTCTCTTGATTTTTCTAGAGTAGTGGACAATGCATTTGCTTTCCAGGTCACAGGTCCCAGCTTATATACTGTGCAGAAGCATTTCTCATCCATTTTTGCTGTTTGAAATAGTTGGAACAAAGGGAAGCATGGGCAGGCGAGGCTAAAGAACTGCACAGGGAAATCAACTTAAACTCACCATCATGGAACTGCAGCTGAGCTGCTTTTTAACTGTATTCAAAACGTTAAAAGAAGGCAATACTGTTCATGACTTCAAAGTACAATTGAGAGGAGTGAGGTTCTGAGGACAACTATTGGGACTGCAAAGAAAGAGATCTTTGGGTTTTATGGCCTTAAGCAGTGAAGATCTCACATGGCCCTGCTGCATAAGTTTAGAAAGCCAGAACAGAACCTACCATTTTCCAGGACCACCAGTTTGGACTGAAGTGTCGCTCGGACAAGAGGGTTCCCTGTCAGCTAAACAATATTTTTTCTGCAAGTTTGAATCAGATATTTCTGAAAAATTACAATTGTGAACCATTTGAATTTTAGGTACATCTGCTCATTATTAGCATTTTAGGCCATCCAACATACCAACTAAATTTGCGTAAAATGGCAGCTATTTGTGAACTTGCAAATATGAAAGGTTTTGGCATAAATGATATTCATTCTTTTACTCAATAACTTGCACTCATTATCAGTTTTGGGGATGAGTTGGTGAAAAGATTATTCTGAAAGTGAAGTGATACCATACTGCATCAAGGAGTCTTTGCATGATTTCTGTAGTGAAGTGGTCATCACGTTTGCATTATATGTAAAAGGTCCTTGAATTAAAGCTGAGCAGAAACAGTAGTTGGTTCTTTGGTTTCTGTCTCTTGTATTTGAAGTAGACATCAGGGAATCGAACGGCCTTCTTGCAGCAGAGTGAAAAGATTTTTTGAACTCCCTAGTTACTCCGATTGAGTTCTCCAATTCCTGTACTCCAAACTCTGGAACTATAACTCATGTGAAATCCCCAACGTCTTCTTCTGCAACTTGGTTCCACATTGTGCAAAATTAAAATTTCAAGATCAGAAGATTACTATCATCTTAGTATGGACATAAAGAGTAGTTTCTTTGTTGGGTCTCTATTTGCAAACTGAGAAAGTCAATATATGCAGCACACTTGTGCTCCGGTGATGCAAGGACTGTGCTTTAGGAGCTGTGCTTAAGGCTGATTTCAATTGTCACAGGCATGATGTAAAACTCATTGTAGCATGATGGGTGTGCTAATCCATGTATTTCAAACAAAAGTAAACAAAACAGAAACACCACGAGTGCATCTGTATTTGATCTCCTAACAGAGATAAGTTATGCTACTTAGCTAATTCTTAAAAGTAAATTCCTTCTAGTCTCCTGACAATTAAAATCCATGCAAAGCAATGTTTATGATGCAGTATCTGTGCACTAGGGACTGCTTTCCATGCCAATGAAACAGCTTCCAGTGATCAGGTAAAGTTCTTCATATTATTCCTAGAGAGTAACATTCTGTCTCTCAAAGGCAATGAAACAAGTAAACATTGGTTGCTGGGATTGAATTTTGCTTCCTAATGGGGTGAAGACAATTCAAGCCAGTTTCTTAAACATTACTACAGGAAGCATAAACTTTGGTGAGTGTGTTCTCATTTTGTTTCCTAACAGAGGTTTTGCTAATTAGCTGAATTTCAAAAGTTAATTTCATCAATTCTATGGCAAAGAAAAAATCCTTGCAAGGCAATGTCAAGCATACAGAATTTGCGCAATAGGTTATGCTCTATATGCCAATGAGAACACTACAGAGATCAAGTAACACTCTTTATATTATGCCTAGTTAGCAACAGTCTGTTCCTCAAATTGTAAGAAACAAGAGAACTTTGGTGGGGTTGTGAGAATTTTCATCCTAATGATTGAGAAGTCAGACTCCTTAGCCAGATTTAAAGCTATGATTTTCAAGTGCCAAAAATGAGCAAAAGCTGGAGAGTGAGCCCAAAGAGTCTTTTAACAGTGGTTTCTGTAGTGTAGTGGTCATCACATTCGCCTAACACGCGAAAGGTCCTCAGTTCGAAACTGGGCAGAAACATCCTTCTTGATAGCACACTAGTGGTGCAATTGTTGTTTGTAAACAGTGTATGAAGTGGGTGTCTCTTTTTGCAGTTTGCCCTTTAGGTCCTGAGACTGAGACACCAAGCTCCTTGTCTAATCGCAGCATCATTTTGTCATAAATCCTGTTAACTACCAGACCTTTTGGGGGGATAATTATGGATTGATATATATGTTGAACTCTCTTGATTTTTCTAGAGTAGTGGACAATGCATTTGCTTTCCAGGTCACAGGTCCCAGCTTATATACTGTGCAGAAGCATTTCTCATCCATTTTTGCTGTTTGAAATAGTTGGAACAAAGGGAAGCATGGGCAGGCGAGGCTAAAGAACTGCACAGGGAAATCAACTTAAACTCACCATCATGGAACTGCAGCTGAGCTGCTTTTTAACTGTATTCAAAACGTTAAAAGAAGGCAATACTGTTCATGACTTCAAAGTACAATTGAGAGGAGTGAGGTTCTGAGGACAACTATTGGGACTGCAAAGAAAGAGATCTTTGGGTTTTATGGCCTTAAGCAGTGAAGATCTCACATGGCCCTGCTGCATAAGTTTAGAAAGCCAGAACAGAACCTACCATTTTCCAGGACCACCAGTTTGGACTGAAGTGTCGCTCGGACAAGAGGGTTCCCTGTCAGCTAAACAATATTTTTTCTGCAAGTTTGAATCAGATATTTCTGAAAAATTACAATTGTGAACCATTTGAATTTTAGGTACATCTGCTCATTATTAGCATTTTAGGCCATCCAACATACCAACTAAATTTGCGTAAAATGGCAGCTATTTGTGAACTTGCAAATATGAAAGGTTTTGGCATAAATGATATTCATTCTTTTACTCAATAACTTGCACTCATTATCAGTTTTGGGGATGAGTTGGTGAAAAGATTATTCTGAAAGTGAAGTGATACCATACTGCATCAAGGAGTCTTTGCATGATTTCTGTAGTGAAGTGGTCATCACGTTTGCATTATATGTAAAAGGTCCTTGAATTAAAGCTGAGCAGAAACAGTAGTTGGTTCTTTGGTTTCTGTCTCTTGTATTTGAAGTAGACATCAGGGAATCGAACGGCCTTCTTGCAGCAGAGTGAAAAGATTTTTTGAACTCCCTAGTTACTCCGATTGAGTTCTCCAATTCCTGTACTCCAAACTCTGGAACTATAACTCATGTGAAATCCCCAACGTCTTCTTCTGCAACTTGGTTCCACATTGTGCAAAATTAAAATTTCAAGATCAGAAGATTACTATCATCTTAGTATGGACATAAAGAGTAGTTTCTTTGTTGGGTCTCTATTTGCAAACTGAGAAAGTCAATATATGCAGCACACTTGTGCTCCGGTGATGCAAGGACTGTGCTTTAGGAGCTGTGCTTAAGGCTGATTTCAATTGTCACAGGCATGATGTAAAACTCATTGTAGCATGATGGGTGTGCTAATCCATGTATTTCAAACAAAAGTAAACAAAACAGAAACACCACGAGTGCATCTGTATTTGATCTCCTAACAGAGATAAGTTATGCTACTTAGCTAATTCTTAAAAGTAAATTCCTTCTAGTCTCCTGACAATTAAAATCCATGCAAAGCAATGTTTATGATGCAGTATCTGTGCACTAGGGACTGCTTTCCATGCCAATGAAACAGCTTCCAGTGATCAGGTAAAGTTCTTCATATTATTCCTAGAGAGTAACATTCTGTCTCTCAAAGGCAATGAAACAAGTAAACATTGGTTGCTGGGATTGAATTTTGCTTCCTAATGGGGTGAAGACAATTCAAGCCAGTTTCTTAAACATTACTACAGGAAGCATAAACTTTGGTGAGTGTGTTCTCATTTTGTTTCCTAACAGAGGTTTTGCTAATTAGCTGAATTTCAAAAGTTAATTTCATCAATTCTATGGCAAAGAAAAAATCCTTGCAAGGCAATGTCAAGCATACAGAATTTGCGCAATAGGTTATGCTCTATATGCCAATGAGAGCACTACAGAGATCAAGTAAAACTCTTTATATTATGCCTAGTTAGCAACAGTCTGTTCCTCAAATGGTAAGAAACAAGAGAACTTTGGTGGGGTTGTGAGAATTTTCATCCTAATGATTGAGAAGTCAGACTCCTTAGCCAGATTTAAAGCTATGATTTTCAAGTGCCAAAAATGAGCAAAAGCTGGAGAGTGAGCCCAAAGAGTCTTTTAACAGTGGTTTCTGTAGTGTAGTGGTCATCACATTGGCCTAACACTCGAAAGGTCCTCAGTTCGAAACTGGGCAGAAACATCCTTCTTGATAGCACACTAGTGGTGCAATTGTTGTTTGTAAACAGTGTATGAAGTGGGTGTCTCTTTTTGCAGTTTGCCCTTTAGGTCCTGAGACTGAGACACCAAGCTCCTTGTCTAATCGCAGCATCATTTTGTCATAAATCCTGTTAACTACCAGACCTTTTGGGGGGATAATTATGGATTGATATATATGTTGAACTCTCTTGATTTTTCTAGAGTAGTGGACAATGCATTTGCTTTCCAGGTCACAGGTCCCAGCTTATATACTGTGCAGAAGCATTTCTCATCCATTTTTGCTGTTTGAAATAGTTGGAACAAAGGGAAGCATGGGCAGGCGAGGCTAAAGAACTGCACAGGGAAATCAACTTAAACTCACCATCATGGAACTGCAGCTGAGCTGCTTTTTAACTGTATTCAAAACGTTAAAAGAAGGCAATACTGTTCATGACTTCAAAGTACAATTGAGAGGAGTGAGGTTCTGAGGACAACTATTGGGACTGCAAAGAAAGAGATCTTTGGGTTTTATGGCCTTAAGCAGTGAAGATCTCACATGGCCCTGCTGCATAAGTTTAGAAAGCCAGAACAGAACCTACCATTTTCCAGGACCACCAGTTTGGACTGAAGTGTCGCTCGGACAAGAGGGTTCCCTGTCAGCTAAACAATATTTTTTCTGCAAGTTTGAATCAGATATTTCTGAAAAATTACAATTGTGAACCATTTGAATTTTAGGTACATCTGCTCATTATTAGCATTTTAGGCCATCCAACATACCAACTAAATTTGCGTAAAATGGCAGCTATTTGTGAACTTGCAAATATGAAAGGTTTTGGCATAAATGATATTCATTCTTTTACTCAATAACTTGCACTCATTATCAGTTTTGGGGATGAGTTGGTGAAAAGATTATTCTGAAAGTGAAGTGATACCATACTGCATCAAGGAGTCTGCATGATTTCTGTAGTGAAGTGGTCATCACGTTTGCATTATATGTAAAAGGTCCTTGAATTAAAGCTGAGCAGAAACAGTAGTTGGTTCTTTGGTTTCTGTCTCTTGTATTTGAAGTAGACATCAGGGAATCGAACGGCCTTCTTGCAGCAGAGTGAAAAGATTTTTTGAACTCCCTAGTTACTCCGATTGAGTTCTCCAATTCCTGTACTCCAAACTCTGGAACTATAACTCATGTGAAATCCCCAACGTCTTCTTCTGCAACTTGGTTCCACATTGTGCAAAATTAAAATTTCAAGATCAGAAGATTACTATCATCTTAGTATGGACATAAAGAGTAGTTTCTTTGTTGGGTCTCTATTTGCAAACTGAGAAAGTCAATATATGCAGCACACTTGTGCTCCGGTGATGCAAGGACTGTGCTTTAGGAGCTGTGCTTAAGGCTGATTTCAATTGTCACAGGCATGATGTAAAACTCATTGTAGCATGATGGGTGTGCTAATCCATGTATTTCAAACAAAAGTAAACAAAACAGAAACACCACGAGTGCATCTGTATTTGATCTCCTAACAGAGATAAGTTATGCTACTTAGCTAATTCTTAAAAGTAAATTCCTTCTAGTCTCCTGACAATTAAAATCCATGCAAAGCAATGTTTATGATGCAGTATCTGTGCACTAGGGACTGCTTTCCATGCCAATGAAACAGCTTCCAGTGATCAGGTAAAGTTCTTCATATTATTCCTAGAGAGTAACATTCTGTCTCTCAAAGGCAATGAAACAAGTAAACATTGGTTGCTGGGATTGAATTTTGCTTCCTAATGGGGTGAAGACAATTCAAGCCAGTTTCTTAAACATTACTACAGGAAGCATAAACTTTGGTGAGTGTGTTCTCATTTTGTTTCCTAACAGAGGTTTTGCTAATTAGCTGAATTTCAAAAGTTAATTTCATCAATTCTATGGCAAAGAAAAAATCCTTGCAAGGCAATGTCAAGCATACAGAATTTGCGCAATAGGTTATGCTCTATATGCCAATGAGAGCACTACAGAGATCAAGTAAAACTCTTTATATTATGCCTAGTTAGCAACAGTCTGTTCCTCAAATGGTAAGAAACAAGAGAACTTTGGTGGGGTTGTGAGAATTTTCATCCTAATGATTGAGAAGTCAGACTCCTTAGCCAGATTTAAAGCTATGATTTTCAAGTGCCAAAAATGAGCAAAAGCTGGAGAGTGAGCCCAAAGAGTCTTTTAACAGTGGTTTCTGTAGTGTAGTGGTCATCACATTGGCCTAACACTCGAAAGGTCCTCAGTTCGAAACTGGGCAGAAACATCCTTCTTGATAGCACACTAGTGGTGCAATTGTTGTTTGTAAACAGTGTATGAAGTGGGTGTCTCTTTTTGCAGTTTGCCCTTTAGGTCCTGAGACTGAGACACCAAGCTCCTTGTCTAATCGCAGCATCATTTTGTCATAAATCCTGTTAACTACCAGACCTTTTGGGGGGATAATTATGGATTGATATATATGTTGAACTCTCTTGATTTTTCTAGAGTAGTGGACAATGCATTTGCTTTCCAGGTCACAGGTCCCAGCTTATATACTGTGCAGAAGCATTTCTCATCCATTTTTGCTGTTTGAAATAGTTGGAACAAAGGGAAGCATGGGCAGGCGAGGCTAAAGAACTGCACAGGGAAATCAACTTAAACTCACCATCATGAAACTGCAGCTGAGCTGCTTTTGAACTGTATTCAAAACGTTAAAAGAAGGCAATACTGTTCATGACTTCAAAGTACAATTGAGAGGAGTGAGGTTCTGAGGACAACTATTGGGACTGCAAAGAAAGAGATCTTTGGGTTTTATGGCCTTAAGCAGTGAAGATCTCACATGGCCCTGCTGCATAAGTTTAGAAAGCCAGAACAGAACCTACCATTTTCCAGGACCACCAGTTTGGACTGAAGTGTCGCTCGGACAAGAGGGTTCCCTGTCAGCTAAACAATATTTTTTCTGCAAGTTTGAGTCAGATATTTCTGAAAAATTACAATTGTGAACCATTTGAATTTTAGGTACATCTGCTCATTATTAGCATTTTAGGCCATCCAACATACCAACTAAATTTGCGTAAAATGGCAGCTATTTGTGAACTTGCAAATATGAAAGGTTTTGGCATAAATGATATTCATTCTTTTACTCAATAACTTGCACTCATTATCAGTTTTGGGGATGAGTTGGTGAAAAGATTATTCTGAAAGTGAAGTGATACCATACTGCATCAAGGAGTCTTTGCATGATTTCTGTAGTGAAGTGGTCATCACGTTTGCATTATATGTAAAAGGTCCTTGAATTAAAGCTGAGCAGAAACAGTAGTTGGTTCTTTGGTTTCTGTCTCTTGTATTTGAAGTAGACATCAGGGAATCGAACGGCCTTCTTGCAGCAGAGTGAAAAGATTTTTTGAACTCCCTAGTTACTCCGATTGAGTTCTCCAATTCCTGTACTCCAAACTCTGGAACTATAACTCATGTGAAATCCCCAACGTCTTCTTCTGCAACTTGGTTCCACATTGTGCAAAATTAAAATTTCAAGATCAGAAGATTACTATCATCTTAGTATGGACATAAAGAGTAGTTTCTTTGTTGGGTCTCTATTTGCAAACTGAGAAAGTCAATATATGCAGCACACTTGTGCTCCGGTGATGCAAGGACTGTGCTTTAGGAGCTTTTGTTTAAGGCTGATTTCAATTGTCACAGGCATGATGTAAAACTCATTGTAGCATGATGGGTGTGCTAATCCATGTATTTCAAACAAAAGTAAACAAAACAGAAACACCACGAGTGCATCTGTATTTGATCTCCTAACAGAGATAAGTTATGCTACTTAGCTAATTCTTAAAAGTAAATTCCTTCTAGTCTCCTGACAATTAAAATCCATGCAAAGCAATGTTTATGATGCAGTATCTGTGCACTAGGGACTGCTTTCCATGCCAATGAAACAGCTTCCAGTGATCAGGTAAAGTTCTTCATATTATTCCTAGAGAGTAACATTCTGTCTCTCAAAGGCAATGAAACAAGTAAACATTGGTTGCTGGGATTGAATTTTGCTTCCTAATGGGGTGAAGACAATTCAAGCCAGTTTCTTAAACATTACTACAGGAAGCATAAACTTTGGTGAGTGTGTTCTCATTTTGTTTCCTAACAGAGGTTTTGCTAATTAGCTGAATTTCAAAAGTTAATTTCATCAATTCTATGGCAAAGAAAAAATCCTTGCAAGGCAATGTCAAGCATACAGAATTTGCGCAATAGGTTATGCTCTATATGCCAATGAGAACACTACAGAGATCAAGTAACACTCTTTATATTATGCCTAGTTAGCAACAGTCTGTTCCTCAAATTGTAAGAAACAAGAGAACTTTGGTGGGGTTGTGAGAATTTTCATCCTAATGATTGAGAAGTCAGACTCCTTAGCCAGATTTAAAGCTATGATTTTCAAGTGCCAAAAATGAGCAAAAGCTGGAGAGTGAGCCCAAAGAGTCTTTTAACAGTGGTTTCTGTAGTGTAGTGGTCATCACATTCGCCTAACACGCGAAAGGTCCTCAGTTCGAAACTGGGCAAAAACATCCTTCTTGATAGCACACTAGTGGTGCAATTGTTGTTTGTAAACAGTGTATGAAGTGGGTGTCTCTTTTTGCAGTTTGCCCTTTAGGTCCTGAGACTGAGACACCAAGCTCCTTGTCTAATCGCAGCATCATTTTGTCATAAATCCTGTTAACTACCAGACCTTTTGGGGGGATAATTATGGATTGATATATATGTTGAACTCTCTTGATTTTTCTAGAGTAGTGGACAATGCATTTGCTTTCCAGGTCACAGGTCCCAGCTTATATACTGTGCAGAAGCATTTCTCATCCATTTTTGCTGTTTGAAATAGTTGGAACAAAGGGAAGCATGGGCAGGCGAGGCTAAAGAACTGCACAGGGAAATCAACTTAAACTCACCATCATGGAACTGCAGCTGAGCTGCTTTTTAACTGTATTCAAAACGTTAAAAGAAGGCAATACTGTTCATGACTTCAAAGTACAATTGAGAGGAGTGAGGTTCTGAGGACAACTATTGGGACTGCAAAGAAAGAGATCTTTGGGTTTTATGGCCTTAAGCAGTGAAGATCTCACATGGCCCTGCTGCATAAGTTTAGAAAGCCAGAACAGAACCTACCATTTTCCAGGACCACCAGTTTGGACTGAAGTGTCGCTCGGACTAGAGGGTTCCCTTTCAGCTAAACAGCATTTTTTTCTGACAGTTTGAATCAGATATTTCTGAAAATTACAATTGTGAACCATTTGAATTTTAGGTACGTCTGCTCATGAAACGCATTTTAGGCCATTCAACATACCCACGAAATTTGCATAAAATGGCAGCTATTTGTGAACTTCCAAATATGAAAGGTTTTGGCATAAATGATGTTCATTCTTTCTCCTAAATAATTTGCACACATTTTCAGTTTTGGGGATGAGCTCGTGAAAAAATTGTTCTGAAATTGCAGTGATACCATACTGCATCAAGGCATTTTTGCATGGTGTCTGTATTGAGTTGGTCATCACGTTTGCATTATGTGTGAAAAGACCTTGAATTGAAGCTGAGCAGAAACATTAGCTGGTTCTTTGGTTTCTGTGTCTTCTATTTGAAGTAGACACCAGGGAATCGAATGGCCTTCTTGCAGCAGAGGGAAATGGTTTTCTGAACTCCCTAGTTACTCCAATTGAGTTCTCCAAGTCCTGTACTCCAAACTCCGGCATTATAACGCATGTGAAATCCCTAACCTCTTCGTCTGCAACTTGGTTCTACATTATGCAAAATGGAAATTTCAAGATCAGAAGATTACTAGCATCTTAGTATGGACATAAAGAGTAGCTTCTCTGTTGGAAAAAAATATCCCATCACTGTCTCCATTTACAAACCGAGAAAGTCAATATATGCAGCAGGCTTGTCCTCCGGTGATGCAAGGACTGTGCTTTAGGAGGTGTGTTTAAGGCTGATTTCAATTGTCACAGGGATGATGTAAAACTCATTGTAGCATGATGGGTGTGCTAATCCATGTATTTCAAACAAAATTAAACAAAACAGAAACTCCACGAGTGCATCTGTATTTGATCTCCTAACACAGATAAGTTATGCTACTTAGCTAATTCTTAAAAGCAACATCCTTATAGTCTCCTGACAATTAAAATATATGCAAAGCAATGTTAATGATGCAGAATTTGTGCACTAGGGACTGCTTTCCATGCCGATGAATAAGCCTACAGTGATCCGGTAAAGCTCTTCATATTATTCCTAGGGAGTAACATTCTGTCTCTCAAAGGCAATGAAACAAGAAAACATTGCTTGGTGGGATTGAATTTTGCGTCCTAACGGGGAGAAGACAATTCAAGCCAGTTTTTAAACTATGCCTTGCAGGCACCAAAAAGGAGGAAATGCTGGGCTGATCCTGAATGATCAGTGCTGTAGGGTTTCTGTAGTGTAGTGTTTATCACGTTTGCCTCACACGTGAAAGGTCCCTGGCTCGATACCAGGCAGAAACACAACTCTTGGTAGATGTGTAACTGCTGTCCTTTCAATTGAATGGAGAGCCGTTCTTCACAGAGAAAAGTCAGACTCCTTAATTAACGGCCAAGCTGATTAATTAAAACTCTTAGCATAATGGCTATTCTAATTCAAGTCTTTCAAGCATAAACTTTAGTGAGTGTGTTCTCATTTTGTTTCCTAACAGAGGTTATGCTAATTAGCTGAAATTTAAAAGTTACTTTCATCAAGTCTATGGCAAAGAACAAATCCTTGCAAGGCAATATCAAGCATACACAATTTGTGCAATAGGTTATGCTCTAAATGCCAATGAGAGAACTACAGAGATAAAGTAAAACTCTTCATATGCCTAGTTAGGTACGTGCCTAGTTAGCAACAGTCTGTTTGTCGAAGGGTAGGAAACAAGAGAACTTTGGTGGGGTTGTCTGAATTTTCAACCTAATGCTTGAGAAGTCATACTGCTTAGCTAGATTTAAAGCTATGATTTTCAAGCCCCAAAAATGAGCAAAAGCTGGAGAGACAAAGAAGCATTTTAAAGTGGTTTCTGTAGTGTAGTGCTCAGCATGTTCGCCTGACACGAGAAAGGTCCTCTGTTCCATACCTGGCAGAAACATCCCTCTTGATAGCACAGTAGTTGGGCACGTGCTTTTTGTAAGCAGTGTATCAAGTGGGAGACTCTTTGTGCGGTTTGCCCTTTAGGTCCTCAGACTGAGGCACCAAGCTCCTTGTCTAATCGCAACATCATTTTGTCATAAATCCTGTTGACTAAAAGACCTTTTTGGGGGATCATTATTGATTGATATAGATCTTGAACTCTCTTGATTTGTCTAGAGTAGTGGTCATTGCATTTGCTTTCCAGGTCACATGTCCCAGCTTCCATACTGTGCAGAAGCATTTCTCTTTCATCCATTTTTGGTGTTTACTGTATAAAATGGTTGGAACAAAGGGAAGCATGGGCAGGCGAGGCTAAAGAACTGCACAGGGAAATCAACTTAAACTCAGCATCATGGAACTGCAGCTGAGCTGCTTTTTAACTGCACTCAAAATGGTAAAAGAAGGCAATACTGTTCATGACTTCAAGGTAGAATTGAGAGGAGTGAGGTTCTGAGGACAACTATTGGGACTGCAATGAAAGAGATCTTCGGTTTTTATGGCCTTAAGCAGTGAAGAGCTCACACGGCCCTGCTACATAGGTTTAGAAAGCAAGAACAGAACCTACAATTTTCCAGGACCACCAGTTTGGACTGATGTGTAGGTCGGACTAGAGGGTTCCCTTTCAGCTAAACAGCATTTTTTTCTGACAGTTTGAATCAGATATTTCTGAAAATTACAATTGTGAACCATTTGAATTTTAGGTACGTCTGCTCATGAAATGCATTTTAGGCCATCCAACATACCCACGAAATTTGCATAAAATGGCAGCTATTTGTGAACTTCCAAATATGAAAGGTTTTGGCATAAATGATGTTCATTCTTTCTCCTAAATAATTTGCACACATTTTCAGTTTTGGGGATGAGTTGGTGAAAAAATTGTTCTGAAATTGCAGTGATACCATACTGCATCAAGGCATTTTTGCATGGTGTCTGTAGTCAATTGGTCATCACGTTTGGATTATGTGTGAAAGGACCTTGAATTGAAGCTGAGCAGAAACATTAGCTGGTTCTTTGGTTTCTGTGTCTTCTATTTGAAGTAGACACCAGGGAATCGAATGGCCTTCTTGCAGCAGAGCGAAATGATTTTCTGAACTCCCTAGTTACTCCAATTGAGTTCTCCAAGTCCTGTACTCCAAACTCCGGCACTATAACGCATGTGAAATCCCTAACCTCTTCGTCTGCAACTTGGTTCTACATTGTGCAAAATGGAAATTTCAAGATCAGAAGATTACTAGCATCTTAGTATGGACATAAAGAGTAGCTTCTCTGTTGGAAAAAAATATCCCATCACTGTCTCCATTTGCAAACCGAGAAAGTCAATATATGCAGCAGGCTTGTCCTCCGGTGATGCAAGGACTCTGCTTTAGGAGCTGTGTTTAAGGCTGATTTCAATTGTCACAGGGATGATGTAAAACTCATTGTAGCATGATGGGTGTGCTAATCCATGTATTTCAAACAAAATTAAACAAAACAGAAACTCCACGAGCGCATCTATATTTGATCTCCTAACAGAGATAAGTTATGCTACTTAGCTAATTCTTAAAAGTAACATCCTTATAGTCTCCTGACAATAAAAATCTATGCAAAGCAATGTTAATGATGCAGAATTTGTGCACTAGGGACTGCTTTCCATGCCGATGAATAAGCCTACAGTGATCCGGTAAAGCTCTTCATATTATTCCTAGGGAGTAACATTCTGTCTCTCAAAGGCAATGAAACAAGAAAACATTGCTTGGTGGGATTGAATTTTGCGTCCTAACGGGGAGAAGACAATTCAAGCCAGTTTTTAAACTATGCCTTGCAGGCACCAAAAAGGAGGAAATGCTGGGATGATCCTGAACGGCCAGTGCTGTAGGGTTTCTGTAGTGTAGTGGTTATCACGTTCACCTCACATGCGAAAGGTCCCTGGCTCGATACCAGGCAGAAACACAACTCTTCGTAGATGTGTAACTGCTGTCCTTTCAATTGAATGGAGAGCCGTTCTTCACAGAGAAAAGTCAGGCTCCTTAATTAACGGCCAAGCTGATTAATTAAAACTCTTAGCATAATGGCTATTCTAATTCAAGTCTTTCAAGCATAAACTTTAGTGAGTGTGTTCTCATTTTGTTTCCTAACAGAGGTTATGCTAATTAGCTGAAATTTAAAAGTTACTTTCATCAAGTCTATGGCAAAGAACAAATCCTTGCAAGGCAATATCAAGCATACACAATTTGTGCAATAGGTTATGCTCTAAATGCCAATGAGAGAACTACAGAGATAAAGTAAAACTCTTCATATTATGCCTAGTTAGCAACATTCTGTTTCTCGAAGTTTAGGAAACAAGAGAACTTTGGTGGGGTTGTCTGAATTTTCATCCTAATGCTTGAGAAGTCATACTGCTTAGCCAGATTTAAAGCTATGATTTTCAAGCCCCAAAAATGAGCAAAAGCTGGAGAGGCAAAGAAGCATTTTAAAGTGGTTTCTGTAGTGTAGTGCTCAGCATTTTTCGCCTGACACGAGAAAGGTCCTCTGTTCCATACCTGGCAGAAACATCCCTCTTGATAGCACAGTAGTTGGGCACGTGCTTTTTGTAAGCAGTGTATCAAGTGGGAGACTCTTTGTGCGGTTTGCCCTTTAGGTCCTCAGACTGAGGCACCAAGCTCCTTGTCTAATCGCAACATCATTTTGTCATAAATCCTGTTGACTAAAAGACCTTTTTGGGGGATCATTATTGATTGATATAGATCTTGAACTCTCTTGATTTGTCTAGATTAGTGGTCATTGCATTTGCTTTCCAGGTCACATGTCCCAGCTTCCATACTGTGCAGAAGCATTTCTCTTTCATCCATTTTTGGTGTTTACTGTATAAAATGGTTGGAACAAAGGGAAGCATGGGCAGGCGAGGCTAAAGAACTGCACAGGGAAATCAACTTAAACTCAGCATCATGGAACTGCAGCTGAGCTGCTTTTTAACTGCACTCAAAATGGTAAAAGAAGGCAATACTGTTCATGACTTCAAGGTAGAATTGAGAGGAGTGAGGTTCTGAGGACAACTATTGGGACTGCAATGAAAGAGATCTTCGGTTTTTATGGCCTTAAGCAGTGAAAAGCTCACACGGCCCTGCTACATAGGTTTAGAAAGCAAGAACAGAACCTACAATTTTCCAGGACCACCAGTTTGCACTGATGTGTAGGTCGGACTAGAGGGTTCCCTTTCAGCTAAACAGCATTTTTTTCTGACAGTGAATCAGATATTTCTGAAAATTACAATTGTGAACCATTTGAATTTTAGGTACGTCTCCTCATGAAACGCATTTTAGGCCATCCAACATACCCACGAAATTTGCATAAAATGGCAGCTATTTGTGAACTTCCAAATATGAAAGGTTTTGGCATAAATGATGTTCATTCTTTCTCCTAAATAATTTGCACACATTTTCAGTTTTGGGGATGAGTTGGTGAAAAAATTGTTCTGAAATTGCAGTGATACCATACTGCATCAAGGCATTTTTGCATGGTGTCTGTAGTCAATTGGTCATCACGTTTGGATTATGTGTGAAAGGACCTTGAATTGAAGCTGAGCAGAAACATTAGCTGGTTCTTTGGTTTCTGTGTCTTCTATTTGAAGTAGACACCAGGGAATCGAATGGCCTTCTTGCAGCAGAGCGAAATGATTTTCTGAACTCCCTAGTTACTCCAATTGAGTTCTCCAAGTCCTGTACTCCAAACTCCGGCACTATAACGCATGTGAAATCCCTAACCTCTTCGTCTGCAACTTGGTTCTACATTGTGCAAAATGGAAATTTCAAGATCAGAAGATTACTAGCATCTTAGTATGGACATAAAGAGTAGCTTCTCTGTTGGAAAAAAATATCCCATCACTGTCTCCATTTGCAAACCGAGAAAGTCAATATATGCAGCAGGCTTGTCCTCCGGTGATGCAAGGACTCTGCTTTAGGAGCTGTGTTTAAGGCTGATTTCAATTGTCACAGGGATGATGTAAAACTCATTGTAGCATGATGGGTGTGCTAATCCATGTATTTCAAACAAAATTAAACAAAACAGAAACTCCACGAGCGCATCTATATTTGATCTCCTAACAGAGATAAGTTATGCTACTTAGCTAATTCTTAAAAGTAACATCCTTATAGTCTCCTGACAATAAAAATCTATGCAAAGCAATGTTAATGATGCAGAATTTGTGCACTAGGGACTGCTTTCCATGCCGATGAATAAGCCTACAGTGATCCGGTAAAGCTCTTCATATTATTCCTAGGGAGTAACATTCTGTCTCTCAAAGGCAATGAAACAAGAAAACATTGCTTGGTGGGATTGAATTTTGCGTCCTAACGGGGAGAAGACAATTCAAGCCAGTTTTTAAACTATGCCTTGCAGGCACCAAAAAGGAGGAAATGCTGGGATGATCCTGAACGGCCAGTGCTGTAGGGTTTCTGTAGTGTAGTGGTTATCACGTTCACCTCACATGCGAAAGGTCCCTGGCTCGATACCAGGCAGAAACACAACTCTTCGTAGATGTGTAACTGCTGTCCTTTCAATTGAATGGAGAGCCGTTCTTCAGAGAGAAAAGTCAGGCTCCTTAATTAACGGCCAAGCTGATTAATTAAAACTCTTAGCATAATGGCTATTCTAATTCAAGTCTTTCAAGCATAAACTTTAGTGAGTGTGTTCTCATTTTGTTTCCTAACAGAGGTTATGCTAATTAGCTGAAATTTAAAAGTTACTTTCATCAAGTCTATGGCAAAGAACAAATCCTTGCAAGGCAATATCAAGCATACACAATTTGTGCAATAGGTTATGCTCTAAATGCCAATGAGAGAACTACAGAGATAAAGTAAAACTCTTCATATTATGCCTAGTTAGCAACATTCTGTTTCTCGAAGTTTAGGAAACAAGAGAACTTTGGTGGGGTTGTCTGAATTTTCATCCTAATGCTTGAGAAGTCATACTGCTTAGCCAGATTTAAAGCTATGATTTTCAAGCCCCAAAAATGAGCAAAAGCTGGAGAGGCAAAGAAGCATTTTAAAGTGGTTTCTGTAGTGTAGTGCTCAGCATTTTTCGCCTGACACGAGAAAGGTCCTCTGTTCCATACCTGGCAGAAACATCCCTCTTGATAGCACAGTAGTTGGGCACGTGCTTTTTGTAAGCAGTGTATCAAGTGGGAGACTCTTTGTGCGGTTTGCCCTTTAGGTCCTCAGACTGAGGCACCAAGCTCCTTGTCTAATCGCAACATCATTTTGTCATAAATCCTGTTGACTAAAAGACCTTTTTGGGGGATCATTATTGATTGATATAGATCTTGAACTCTCTTGATTTGTCTAGATTAGTGGTCATTGCATTTGCTTTCCAGGTCACATGTCCCAGCTTCCATACTGTGCAGAAGCATTTCTCTTTCATCCATTTTTGGTGTTTACTGTATAAAATGGTTGGAACAAAGGGAAGCATGGGCAGGCGAGGCTAAAGAACTGCACAGGGAAATCAACTTAAACTCAGCATCATGGAACTGCAGCTGAGCTGCTTTTTAACTGCACTCAAAATGGTAAAAGAAGGCAATACTGTTCATGACTTCAAGGTAGAATTGAGAGGAGTGAGGTTCTGAGGACAACTATTGGGACTGCAATGAAAGAGATCTTCGGTTTTTATGGCCTTAAGCAGTGAAAAGCTCACACGGCCCTGCTACATAGGTTTAGAAAGCAAGAACAGAACCTACAATTTTCCAGGACCACCAGTTTGCACTGATGTGTAGGTCGGACTAGAGGGTTCCCTTTCAGCTAAACAGCATTTTTTTCTGACAGTGAATCAGATATTTCTGAAAATTACAATTGTGAACCATTTGAATTTTAGGTACGTCTCCTCATGAAACGCATTTTAGGCCATCCAACATACCCACGAAATTTGCATAAAATGGCAGCTATTTGTGAACTTCCAAATATGAAAGGTTTTGGCATAAATGATGTTCATTCTTTCTCCTAAATAATTTGCACACATTTTCAGTTTTGGGGATGAGTTGGTGAAAAAATTGTTCTGAAATTGCAGTGATACCATACTGCATCAAGGCATTTTTGCATGGTGTCTGTAGTCAATTGGTCATCACGTTTGCATTATGTGTGAAAGGACCTTGAATTGAAGCTGAGCAGAAACATTAGCTGGTTCTTTGGTTTCTGTGTCTTCTATTTGAAGTAGACACCAGGGAATCGAATGGCCTTCTTGCAGCAGAGCGAAATGATTTTCTGAACTCCCTAGTTACTCCAATTGAGTTCTCCAAGTCCTGTACTCCAAACTCCGGCACTATAACGCATGTGAAATCCCTAACCTCTTCGTCTGCAACTTGGTTCTACATTGTGCAAAATGGAAATTTCAAGATCAGAAGATTACTAGCATCTTAGTATGGACATAAAGAGTAGCTTCTCTGTTGGAAAAAAATATCCCATCACTGTCTCCATTTGCAAACCGAGAAAGTCAATATATGCAGCAGGCTTGTCCTCCGGTGATGCAAGGACTGTGCTTTAGGAGCTGTGTTTAAGGCTGATTTCAATTGTCACATGGATGATGTAAAACTCATTGTAGCATGATGGGTGTGCTAATCCATGTATTTCAAACAAAATTAAACAAAACAGAAACTCCACGAGTGCATCTGTATTTGATCTCCTAACAGAGATAAGTTATGCTACTTAGCTAATTCTTAAAAGTAACATCCTTATAGTCTCCTGACAATTAAAATCTATGCAAAGCAATGTTAATGATGCAGAATTTGTGCACTAGGGACTGCTTTCCATGCCGATGAATAAGCCTACAGTGATCCGGTAAAGCTCTTCATATTATTCCTAGGGAGTAACATTCTGTCTCTCAAAGGCAATGAAACAAGAAAACATTGCTTGGTGGGATTGAATTTTGCGTCCTAACGGGGAGAAGACAATTCAAGCCAGTTTTTAAACTATGCCTTGCAGGAACCAAAAAGGAGGAAATGCTGGGCTGATCCTGAACGGCCAGTGCTGTAGGGTTTCTGTAGTGTAGTGGTTATCACATTTGCCTCACACGCGAAAGGTCCCTGGCTCGATACCAGGCAGAAACACAACTCTTGGTAGATGTGTAACTGCTGTCCTTTCAATTGAAGGGAGAGCTATTCTTCACAGAGAAAAGTCAGGCTCCTTAATTAATGGCCAAGCTGATTAATTAAAACTCATAGCATAATGGCTATGCTAATTCAAGTCTTTCAAGCACAAACTTTAGTGAGTGTGTTCTCATTTTGATTCCTAACAGCAGTTATGCTAATTAGCTGAAATTTAAAAGTTACTTTCATCAAGTCTATGGCAAAGTACAAATCCTTGCAAGGCAATATCAAGCATAAACAATTTGTGCAATAGGTTATGCTCTAAATGCCAATGAGAAAACTACAGAGTTAAAGTAAAACTCTTCATATTATGCCTAGTTAGCAACAGTCTGTTTCTCGAAGGGTAGGAAACAAGAGAACTTTGGTGGGGTTGTCTGAATTTTCATCCTAATGCTTGAGAAGTCATACTGCTTAGCCAGATTTAAAGCTATGATTTTCAAGCCCCAAAAATGAGCAAAAGCTGGAGAGGCAAAGAAGCATTTTAAAGTGGTTTCTGTAGTGTAGTGCTCAGCATGTTCGCCTGACACGAGAAAGGTCCTCTGTTCCATACCTGGCAGAAACATCCCTCTTGATAGCACAGTAGTTGGGCACGTGCTTTTTGTAAGCAGTGTATCAAGTGGGAGACTCTTTGTGTGGTTTGCCCTTTAGGTCCTCAGACTGAGGCACCAAACTCCTTGTCTAATCGCAACATAATTTTGTCATAAATCCTGTTGACTAAAAGACCTTTTTGGGGGATCATTATTGATTGATATAGATCTTGAACTCTCTTGATTTGTCTAGAGTAGTGGTCATTTCATTTGCTTTCCAGGTCACATGTCCCAGCTTCCATACTGTGCAGAAGCATTTCTCTTTCATCCATTTTTGGTGTTTACTGTATAAAATGGTTGGAACAAAGGGAAGCATGGGCAGGCGAGGCTAAAGAACTGCACAGGGAAATCAACTTAAACTCAGAGAGTTTAAGTCTCTCTCTCTCTCTCTCTCTCTCTCTCTCTCTCTCTCTCTCTCTCTCTCTCTCTCTCTCTCTCTCTCTCTCTCTCTCTCTCACAGGTGCTGATGGCAAAATCGATATTGAAAGATGATCGCTCTTGGCCAGTGCAGGCCAATGGAAAAAAAAACAAGAAAAACAAGTTACTCGAAGCCTCGATCCATCTCTGCTGCCACGGCCACGGAATTTATCAGCCTCACATTAAAAAAACAAAAAACGAGGCTACAAAAACGGACACGAATAACCGAGCTGGCCGTGCGGGTGTGGTTTGTATCTCTGTCAGAGAAGCAAGGCGGCATGCAGGCGAACTCGTTAACTCATTTGGCAGCAATTTCCCCCAAGCGAGAGCGCGATAGATAAGTACATAAATAAATGAAGATAAATAAATAAAGAGAAAACGTTAGCGCATTTGTCAGTGCCTCGCCTTAAGAACGCAAACGGCGGTTCAGATGTTCTACGGTGTCACATGAGCGCCAGCATAAAATTACATTTGTTTTTTTTTATTCGATGGAATAAAAAAACTTGCACTCGACAGTTTAGTATTTTAGTATTTATATACTGACCCGTACTTGGCCTAATACTACAGGATCCGTTCTTTGAATGATTTGGTGATTTGGGACAATTCCAGCAAGCATTTAGCCTCAGGAGAAAACCTTTTACCTGGATATGGAATGTTATTAGATTAAGCTCTTAGGAAAGATATTTTATGATATTCAAAAAGGTCTAACATATTTAGTAGCAGCTGGGGCCGTTAAGAAGAGCAGAGACGTCGACCTGGACCGAGTCCCCCTCAGAAATATTATGATCCATAAGTTATTCCATAAGTTATTATGTTAAGTTATTAGCTGTATTATATTCAGGGGTACAACGACCCCATAATTACAGAATCGAACCAGAATCGAACAAATCTAAGAACAGTCGACTGTTCGGCTTCATAGCCCACTGAGAGAGGTTTTGTTTTGTTTTTTTTCCATCAAAGCAGCAGAGATGCCTGCGTTTTTCCTGCCAGCAGGGGCGCCAAACACACGCTCCAGTGCCGGGACGTCCCTGCTGGTATGCTGCGGTGTTTCCTGCGAGCTCATAACCCCTCCCTCTCTTTTTCTCTGTCCCTCGCCAACCCCCTTCTCACTTTAATAAGTCACTTGAGAAGTGAAAAGAAAGGAAAATACATAAATTATAATAAGAAGAGGAGGAAACAATAGATAAATACATAAAGGTGTTTACAAACAGGGCAATACAGTGTGTGTGTGTGTGTGTGTGTGTGTGTGTGTGTGTGTGTGTGTGTTTGTGCACGCGTGTGTGTGTGTGTGTGTGTGTGTGTGTGCTGTGTTTGGATGTTGTAAAGGCAGATATATATCGCCCAGCTAAAGGACGGGCGGTTTGTCAGTGTTCGGCAGACACTTAAAGTTGGAATGTATCGTTTCACACTTTGTTAAGTACATTTGACATATCAGGTCAAATATTTCATACTCAGACAGGAAGTGTAGCTCTGTCTCTACAGTGTCTTTGTTGCACTGCTGGCAGAGTTTCTGCTCTCTGGGTAGAGAGCTCTAATCTCTCTCTCTCTCTCTCTCTCTCTCTCTCTCTCACAAACACACACACAACTCTCCTGGTGACACACCGAGGTCCTTCTCCTCTGAAGTACATGTAATCGGGCTTTTCGTTGTCTTTTAGCAACCAGTCTTTTCCTGCCAGCATTGTGAACCCAAGGTGGGGAAATGGGTTCTGATGTTTCCACTCCCAGCACGGTGGCGTGCGTTATGGCCCAGTGTGTGATTGTCTGCATATCAACGTCTTCTCTGTCTGTCTTTCTGACTCACACCTTCCTTGTCTCTCACATATTCTCTCTTTTTCCCCTCTGAAACACACACACGCACACACAGACGAACGCACACATGCACGCCCACACTTACTCATCTCTCTTGCTACCTGTGTGTGCTGCGTGTTTCCAGATCTTCAGATATCGACTGTCCCAAATATCTTGCCTCTCTCTCTCTCTCTCTCTCTCTCTCTCTCTCTCTCTCTCTCTCTCTCTCTCTCTCTCTCTCTCTCTCTCTCTCTCTCTCTCTCTCTCTCTCTCTCGTTGTCCATGGCAACAGCAGAAATCTAAGTCCCAGTGGAAAGGGCCCGCCATGGGCCGCAGTTCTTGCCCAGTCACGGCACTATCCAAAGATGCACTGCAACTCCACTCGACTCACCTCTAGTGGAGCCCGGCTCCACTCCACGGGTTTCTCACGGTAGCTCCGCCGAGCCCGTTGCCATGGTTGCATTCGGCTTGGCTCACGAATCTCCCGGGTTCAATTTAAGCTCTCCTTAGGTTTTTAATGTGATATACAGAGTTGGAGGGCGGGAGGGTCCGGTATTCACAGCTGGGTTTGTAGCCCCATGCTGAGGACTCGCTGACATTTAAAGTCCGAGTCTACTTCTCGGTTGCAGGTAATGAGAAAAATGAGAAAGGGGTGGCAAATCTGGGAATGTTGTAGAAGAATCTAGGAATGCTGTAGGAGGAAAAGACGCCCCCCCCCCCCCCCCCCTCTCTCTCTCTCTCTCTCTCTGTGTGTATCAGGGACAGGAGTGTGTGCAGCAGGATTCTGTGGGGCAGAGGAAGGCTGGACTTAAATCCTGTGATGTGTGAACTAGTAGTAGTCCTGAACCTTTGACAGCCATCGTGCTTTAAGGTCTCCTGCGCACGCATGCACACACACACACACACACACACACACACACACACACACTTCTAGCTCTAAAAATACAATGCCTAAAGAAGTTAGACTTTTTTCCTTGGATATAGACCACCTTTCTGGGATTGGAGAGTCGTTACTTTTACATCAAACTTAAAAATCTCCCCATAACATTTTGCGGTTTAAAAATACAGAGCAGTAGACGGCCTCTGTAACGTCCAAGCTGTCAAACATTTGTCCTTGTCTTATGGTGTAATTACCCATAAATCACTCTCCTCCCTCATACACGGGATACCCCCCCCCCCCCACCACCACCGTTATAGATACTCAGCTGGGTCCATTAGAGTTGGACCTGGTTCAGCTACTTATTTTTTCAATGTATTTTCCTGCTGCCACTTTTTCACTTGATCCAGTTGATGGAGACGGGGGGGGGGGGGTTGGTTGTTTTTTTCTGTGACACCTTCCCCCACACACTGGTCATGTTTATAGATGTCTGTCCCCGGAGCAGGGAGTTGTGCCACTCACTGTGCTGGCTGCAGGGGGGGCACTTTACTGATCTCAGAACAGTCCACAGGGCCGATTTATTGGGATGTGTTTTTAACAGCTCGGCCCATGGGATGAGGGAAACACATGGAGGGACAAATAACGATTTTCTCTAAACTCAATATAGTGTTGCTCGCAGACGCTTTGGGGCTCGGTGGGTGATGAAGACTGTGTGTGTGTGTGTGTGTGTGTGTGTGTGTGTGTGTGTGTGTGTGTGTGTGAGGTGATTTTGGTACATGTTTGAGAGACAATGAGAGATGTGTTGCAGGGAAAGTGAGACAGGTAGTGTGGAGGTGAGGAGAGGTGGTGTTTTTGATTGTCTGTATATTTCAGTCACATTGTCTTTGTGTGCATTCTGATGATGAGACACTGTTTAGAGTCTGATGGTGAGACACTGTTTAGAGTCTGATGGTGAGACACTGTTTAGGGTCTGATGGTAAGACTCGTTTAGAGTCTTATGGTGAGACTCGTTTAGAGTCTGATGGTGAGACACTGTTTAGAGTCTGATGGTGAGTCTCTCATTTAGAGTCTGATGGTGAGACACTCATTTAGAGTCTGATGGTGAAACACTGTTTAGAGTCTGATGGTGAGACTCTCGTTTAGAGTCTGATGGTGAGACACTGTTTAGAATCTGATGGTGAGACACTGTTTACAGAATGAGAGAATCCCCATTTTCTTGCTATGCTCAGACAAACAGAGTCTCCATTAATGACACTGCACAGCTAATACAGTCCAGGCCCAGTATCATGTCTTTGCATGTATTGACTCCTAAATGGCTTTAGATCAATGGATCAAAATTCTCTGGACTCACACACACACACAAACACACACACACACACACACACACACACACACACACACACACACACACACACACACACACACACACTCACACACACACACACACACACACACACTCACACACACTCACACACACATGTGCACACAGATAAAGTCCATTTTAAAGTCATTAACACTGGAGCAGAGCTATTGTTGCTGATACTAGAGGATTCCTGGAGAGTTGGAGTTGTTACTGTTGCACATTTCTTTCAGACACGACGAGGAGAACGGCAGCATAAATAAGATTAACTAGGATCTTATAGGGCCCAGTGCACGTTTGTGTATATATGTAATGAGTGTGTGTATATATGTAGTGTGTGTGTGTGTGTGTGTATCTTTGTAATGAGTGTGTGTGTGTGTGGTGTGAGTGTGTGTGTGTGCGTGTATACGTAATGAGTGTATGTGTGTGTGTGTGTGTGTGTGTGTGTATGTATAATGAGTGTGTGTATATATATGTAATCAGTGTGTGTGTATATATGTTATGTGTGTTTGTGTATATATGTAATGAATGAACATTTTACCATATAAGAATCCCAGAATAACAATATTTACTGTACATTCCATATTATTCAGGGCCTTTACTCTATTTTTACATTTGTTCTCATGGTGCAATACACTGTAGCTTGGAAAAGAAAAATATATACAATCAATAACAAATACAGTCATAGCAAATCAATATTTTCACTATGTACAGTAATTTGCACATCACACAGTTCACATAATCTGCCTAGAAGTTTACTGTTAGATGTTTATTGTTAGATGTTTACTGTTGGATGTTTACTCTTAGATATTTACTGTTGGATGTTTACTGGTGGATGTTTACTGTTAGTTGTTTACTGTTGGACTGGTCCATCTATGCTGTCCTCTGTATTAGGCCATATATTTTCACCATCACAGCGAACATTGTCTCTTGCCAGACACCAATTATAAAAATATCTCTTCATGTGCCCTCCCCAGCCCTGGGTGTGTTTTGCTTTTAGGTCCATACCCCCACCAGCCACTGCATCTAGGAGTGACATCTGGACATTCGGGTGATGGTCAGAAACCTTCCGTCTCCACGCAGAAAAAGAAACGTCTTCCGCCTCCATGTTGTTCAGCAGAAAGCTACAGAAAGTGAAAGCCGACCGTAAGACGGCCAACGCCGGACCGTTTAGGTCGTTGGTAGAAATGACATTAATATTGGAACCATACCTGTTCTACAACTACGTATTTTCGATATAAACATGCACATTTCAATGCCAGTAGGACCACTTTGGTATCGACGGTAAGACTACAAACAACAAGAACAAAAAAAACTGAATACACTGAATAAACATTCTGCTAAAATCAGAATAATCCATCTTGCCTATTTCAAGTGTGTATTTTCATTTATTTTTCAAAGTGCAACCTATTTCCATCCGCAGTGGTCAGAATTTTGTTGGGTTTCGAACTGAACATTAACGGTTTTGAAGAGTGCAACGGTGAGCAGTGAGGAGGCGGACGCATGTGCGGAGAAGAGCGAGATTTGTTAGGGGCAAATCCAGAGTCGTAGTCGTCCGAGTAGTCCAGGGTCATAGAGCCAACATAGAGAGTCCGAGAATACATGACAAAAACAAGCGCTAGGGTACACGAACTACTAATAAACACAACAGCGGCTAGAATGAAACACACGGAGGCTTGAATAAACGGATGCTAGAATTAACATACAGGCTGGGATAAATAAACATGACTTTACATACATGGATTACATACAGCAGTTTGACTTAAATAAACAATTAACCTACTTACATACATACAATGAACAGCCAAGACACAGGGAAGCAGACAGGGTTTAAATACATGAACTAATCAACTCTAAACCAGACACAGGTGAAAGGTAGTGACAGGAAAACAGATGCGGGGTGGAGAGAACGAAACTAAGGAACGGAAGCAAAACAATAACACGAGACAGGGAAACCATAGAAACATCGATGCCAGGAGCTTGGCTAATCATAACAAAGAGAGTGTTTAAATTTGCTGTAGCTGTACAGACTTTTGCTGGTGGTGAACACAGACTGAGAGAAGGATTCATGAATTTTGGAGGGAGTGGTGATTGAATCCCATTTGTTTGAAAGCAATATAGAAAAGAAATACAGAAAGTCTAGTTCTCATAGTCTGCTGATATGATGAAGGCGTTAAGTGGTTTGAAAAAGTGGACGCAAGTGTGGAAACGATTGTTAAAAGGTGTTCAAAGACAGGAAAAAGGCAGAGTGAAAAAAAGGCATGAGAGACATGGCATGGTTAATGTATCTAAACACAAAAGAGCCTTATAAAGGGTGCAGGTAAGGTCCTCCAGGTGTGGAAGAAGGAGGTGTGGCCAGTGAGGTGTGGCCAATGAGGTGTGGATAGTGGGGTGTGGCCAATGAGGTGTGACTAGGGAGGCGTGGCCAATGAGCTGTTGAGCCGGAAAGATGGAGCATAGCATGAGTCATGACTATAAACGTGTGTATGTGTGTGTGTGTGTGAATAATTCAGCCAACTACTCATGATTTTCTTTTATATATGCCATATTTAGCTGAGACTACTGGCCAAATAAAAATTCTCCTGAGAACCTTTGCTCCTGGGAACCAACATTTTGATAAAATAGATTTTCATTTATTTTAATGGAATGACTTTCACGTTTTAGGTTTTCAAAGTATTTTCAAATAATTAATTTATCACACTTGAAAGATCAGTTTAAAAACCACATTTGTCTTCCATGAGACACCTTATAATTAAGAGGGGTCTAAAAGAAAAAGTGTGTGAGGTACTGTAGTGTGTGAGGTACTGTAGGGGGTGAGGTTATGTAGTGTGTGAGGTACTGTAGGGGGTGAGGTACATTTGTGGGTGAGGTTCTGTAGTGTGTGAGGTACTGCAGGGGGTGAGGTTCTGTAGTGTGTGAGGTACTGCAGGGGTGAGGTTCTGTAGTGTGTGAGGTACTGTAGTGTGTGAGGTACAGTAGGGGATGAGGTACTGTAGTGGGTGAGGTACTGTAGGGGGTGAGGTTCTGTAGTGTGTGAGGTACTGTAGGGGGTGAGGTACAATAGTGGGTGAGGTTCTGTAGTGTGTGAGGTATTGTAGGGGGTGAGGTTCTGTAGTGTGTGAGGTACTGTAGTGTGTGAGGTTCTGTAGGGGGTGAGGTACATTTGTGGGTGAGGTTCTGTAGGGGGTGAGGTACATTTGTGGGTGAAGTTCTGTAGTGTGTGAGGTACTGTAGGGGGTGAGGTTCTGTAGTGTGTGAGGTACTGTAGTGTGTGAGGTTCTGTAGGGGGTGAGGTACATTTGTGGGTGAGGTTCTGTAGGGGGTGAGGTACATTTGTGGGTGAGGTTCTGTAGTGTGTGAGGTACTGTAGGGGGTGAGGTTCTGTAGTGTGGGAGGTACTGTAGTGTGTGAGGTACGGTAGTGTATGAGGTACAATAGTGTGTGAGGTTCTGTAGTGTGAGGTACTGTAGTGTGTGAGGTACGGTAGGAGATGAGGTACTGTAGTGTATGAGGTACTGTAGGGGGTGAGGTACAATAGTGGGTGAGATTCTGTAGTGTGTGACGTACTGTGGGGGTGAGGTTCTGTAGTGTGTGAGGTACTGTAGGGCTTGAGGTACAGTAGTGGGTGAGGTACACTAGTGGGTGAAGCCCTGTAATGTGTGAGATCCCGTAGTATGTGAGGTCCTGTAGTATATGAGGCACAGTAGTGGGTGAGGTCCTGTAGTGCATGAGGTTCTGTAGTGGGTGAGGCCCTGTAGAGCGTGAGGCCCTGTACTGTGTGAGGTACTGTAGTGTGTGAGGCACAGTAGTGGGTGAGGTACTGTAATGTGTGAGGTTCTGTAGGGGGTGAGGTTCTGTAGTGTGTGAGGTACTGTAGGGGGTGAGGTACATTTGTGGGTGAGGTTCTGTAGTGTGTGAGGTACTGCAGGGGGTGAGGTTCTGTAGTTTGTGAGGTTCTGTAGTGTGTGAGGTACTGCAGGGGGTGAGGTTCTGTAGTGTGTGAGGTACTGTAGGGGGTGAGGTACAATAGTGGGTGAGGTTCTGTAGTGTGTGAGGTATTGTAGGGGGTGAGGTTCTGTAGTGTGTGAGGTACTGTAGTGTGTGAGGTTCTGTAGGGGGTGAGGTACATTTGTGGGTGAGGTTCTGTAGGGGGTGAGGTACATTTGTGGGTGAAGTTCTGTAGTGTGTGAGGTACTGTAGGGGTGAGGTTTTGTAGTGTAGGAGGTTCTGTAGTGTGTGAGGTACTGTAGGGGGTGAGGTTCTGTAGTGTGTGAGGTACTGTAGTGTGTGAGGTTCTGTAGGGGGTGAGGTACATTTGTGGGTGAGGTTCTGTAGAGGGTGAGGTACAATAGTGGGTGAGATTCTCTAGTGTGTGACGTACTGTGGGGGTGAGGTTCTGTAGTGTGTGAGGTACTGTAGGGCTTGAGGTACAGTAGTGGGTGAGGTACACTAGTGGGTGAAGCCCTGTAATGTGTGAGATCCTGTAGTGTGTGAGGTCCTGTAGTATATGAGGCACAGTAGTGGGTGAGGTCCTGTAGTGCATGAGGTTCTGTAGTGGGTGAGGCCCTGTAGTGTGTGAGGCCCTGTACTGTGTGAGGTACTGTAGTGTGTGAGGCACAGTAGTAGGTGAGGTACTGTAATGTGTGAGGTCCTGTAGGTTCAGGCTGGCTGGTGAGGGATGTGGTTAAGTTAAAGCATCTGTCCATTAATAATTCTTTTAGTTTATAGACACATAAAATAAACCGAGACAGAAGGGCCCAACCGGAATTTTTGGAGGCCCAGTGTCCAATGTGTGCACACACACACACACACACACACACACACACACACACACACACACACACACACACACACACACACTGCGACAGCACTGTTCTGTTCTCACAGCCCTAATCCATTCGATGCGGCTCATCAGCTGATTATCCAGTGAAGTGGAGCCCGTCAACACTGAGAAAACTCTACACCATGCAGTCTCCCAGAATGCACACTCCCAGGCCTCGGGGACACGAGGCGGAACGCCAAGGGAAGTTAGCGCTCACGCTTCACCACGATTTCGACATCTGTCTGGGAGCGGAGATGAGAGCTTCCGGCCAAGAAGGTAACAGTCCTTCCCTGGATTTTGTTCCGGCTGTATGGATTAGCTAATTATCTCAAGCCACGTGTAGAATGAATTAGCGGAATCAACTGGACGACGCAGAACCGCGGACATCCTTCTGAACCTGAACTCCCCTGCCCCTCTGCCCGGGCAAAGACGACTCTCATCGTCACCTTTGGAGTGGTCGGAAGGAGGGGGGGGCAACCCATGTATGCCTGACGTCTTCACGAAACCTCTCCCTCCCTGTCAGCGGAAACATTAGCAAACAAAAACCGACCAACCTGTCCACAACTGCTCGCTGTCGACACGTGAAACGCGTGGATGCCCCACCGCGGCTGCTGCGCCGTGCTCATCTGAGGATCAGGCCAGAGATGCCGGCGGCGTGCAGACAGGCAGGCTCACTCTCTCTCCGCTCCTGGTGTGCCCGCCTATCCTCACGCCACCGGGTTCACCTGCCACAGAGAACTGGCAGAACAAACGTTCCTCCTATCAGCACATCAAACGCACTTTAATCAGTGTGTAGCACTTCACACTCACATGTACACACACACACAAACACACACACCCAGAGTCTATATGGACTGTTATTTGGTAATAACATAAAATTACAGGCTGCAGGCTTTTTAAATAAAGGTAGGTGATCTATCACTCTTTGAAATGAAACTAAATCCGTAACATTTCTTGGGCTTTTTGCTTGCAAGACCATGTGTTCAGTGAACTACAGTACAATGGCAACAAATCATAGGAACTAATCAAACCTGCCCAGTAGCACGTCTGCAGGAACTCTTGTGATATTTTGAAAGGTTCTGTGATGGAAGTCCGTCTGCAAAATGACAGGAAATATGACCAATGAAATGGATGATTTTCACTAAGGGGCGGGCCTATAGCCCCGGTGACTACAAGTGAGACCGACACTGTGGCATTGTACCTAACTGACAAGTCTCCGAAGGCTACCCTTCGATGAAAATCTCACAATAATTCAGAGAGGCCATCCAACTCTGTCCGTAAACCTTTAGCCAGGAAGGAAACGGTTATGTACACAGTTTCTGTCAGATGAGCGATGCCTGGCTAACTGCTAGCCTGCAGCACACACGCCGCTTCTTATTTGTGTCCACTGTGGATGAATTCTGCTGAGATATATTTTGTTATTCCAAACAATAATGTGATGTCATGCGTAATTTTATTTCGTTTTTTTTTGGGGGGGGGGGCTGCAAAAGTCTAAAATTGGTAAATGTCATTTCGCATAGCAGCGAGCGTTTTTTACAAGGGGGGGTGTAAGTAATGAAAGCTAGAATTTGAAGTGAAATGAATTCCACGCCGTCCTGAGTCAGGGGAAAGTCGGATTTTTAAACACTGCTATGCAACTTTTAAAAATATATATTTAGAAAGAGACAGCGATGAAAGTGACGTCCCGCGAGTTCTGTTCCGTTCCTGCGTGAGAGGTCGCGAGGCGTTTTCAGGCGCCGGCGTGTGAGGAACCTTCACGTTCCGTGGGCGCGTGCGGTCCCCGGTAGCCTCGCCTCCAGCACGGGCAGCCGTGATGGGTCTAATGAACCGACGGAAACGAGGAAGCGGGTAGAAAATTAGATTTGCGCTCCAACACACACATATGCCATTTGCCACTGTTCGTTCAGGGTGTGTACACAACTCTCAATTAGAGACCTCCAACTCTCTCTGTCTGTCCACACACACACAGCTAAATATCACTGTGCTTACACCTGAACCTAACCGTAACGTCAGCAGATCTTTTGACACTTTTTTTAAAGAACAGACGGTGATGGATTTTTGTAATGAGGCATGGTGAATTTAACCAGGAGTGGAGAGACCTGACTAACGCGTTTTTGCTTCTTCTTGCGTTTAGCGGTAAAGACACAGATCCGCGCTCTGTTGTGACCTCGTTAACTGCACACGGAGATGCATTGGACACGTTCAAGCCCATTACAAAATCGGAAGATTCAGGTTATCCAACGATATTGTGGGCTTTTAATCAACACGAGATATACCCCCCCCACACACACACACACAGGCACACACACAGACACCATTTCACACCGCTCACTCAAACTTATACCCTTTAACCCACGTAAGTTTGACTTGAAATTCAGCAACTAAACTGTGGCTCATGTCCGTTTATCTTTTGTGATCAAATTATATGACACTGTTGCTCTATGGGGAACTAAGCACCTGATTAAGACAGTCTCTCTCTCTCTCTCTCTCTCTCTCTCTCTCTCTCAGGCCACTGGTGTGACTACAGCCTGAAGGCACACCTGTGAACCTCAGGCTGCTGCGAAATTGCCCTGAAATATTTGGTGCCGTACATCCGCCTCACTGCTAGCACGAAATAAGAAAGCCCTTAAGTACAAAAAAAAAAAAAAAAAAAAAAAAAACTACAGAGAGAGAATTCGGGAAACGTAACCCCATAAATCATAGCACATACAGTTACACTGACAATAACCAGACCTTTTTTTTAATGTATGCAATACTAATAATGGCTTCATATCAGAGATAAAGATTGAAAGCCCCATTTAATAGGCAGCAAGCGGGATTTTCTTAATCGCTTGCTGTTACCCATCGCGCCTGTAGATGGCAGCATTTACTCCCAGATCACCAGTGCATGTGGCGTAACCCCTGATCCTGAGACTATGAGCTACTAGACTACGACGATGCTGAGAGGGACGCCTGCGTCTTTTTTTTCGTACAGGTGAACAGTATTCATACACTCAGATTTTCCTATGAGCAGATTATTATTATTGTTGTTGTTGTTGTTGTTGTTGTTGTTAATACTTTGCCGACTTTAGCAGTACACAAACGAGACCGCCACCACAATGCAGCATATTCCAGTTTGCCAACTGGAAAGAAAGAAAGATTTAAAAAGACGTAATGATAAAAAACAAACAGAAAGAAGAAACAAAATCATGTGACAAACAGAAGGCCCTGAACCAGGTGAGCAGGTTGGTTTAACGGGGATCACGATCATAAATTCGGACTTCCAGTTTGTTTGTTTGTTTTTTTTAAATCCCGTCTGTCCGGTCACGTCTCCGCCACGGCCGGTCCCGATGCAAGAGCGAACCGCGTCGGTCCGTCCGTCCCCCCCCCCCCCCCGACCATTTTCTCCCTCCGCCAATAACGGCGCCCGAGGTGGGAGGCGCATGCAAGCGCAGCCCGGGCGCAGAGCGCGAGCGCACGGCGAGGCTGAGCGGACTCGCCGACTCTCGCGGATCCGCTCCGAAAATCAGGACACGGGGGCGGGGGGCGCTCCGTCTGCACGCGCTCGTGGGCTGTGGAAGGCGTCGGCATCGGCGTCATCGTATTTAATTTCTTTCTTTTAAAAAAAATATTATTCTTTTTATTTATTTATTTTGCGAAACCGGGACTTGCTGGACCGATAACAGATCGCACGGTGAAAAATAACTGATGGCGTTCAGGTGTCAGCGCCGTTAACTTTCTGGCCGTGTGTTCGTCGCGCTGAACGTCTTGTCTGCAAGAACGAGCCTTGGTCCCCAAAGACGGACGCAAGCCGTTAAAATGCCATGCGGCGCCCGCGCGGGACACCGAGCGTCGGTCGCTGTGAACGTGCGTGCGTCGCGCACCACCGACGGGACCCGGTAAGCGCGCGCGTTCGACGGACGACGACGGGCGCACGGCGCGCGAAGGAATCGCTCTTTCTGACACGGCACGTCCGGATTTGACTTGGGTGGGCTCGGGCGACCGGCGGCTCGAAGTTTCCTGTCGCCCGTTCGGCGCGGACGCGAGAGAGTTGAGTGATTTTCCCCCTCTCGGAGTTTGGAGTGCTGGAGGTAAAACGGGAGGCGCAGAGATGCCCCGCCGACTCGGTTTTGCACCGTGATCCTACCGGAATGTAATCGCATGTGTTCCCGGTCAACATGCATAAAAGAGATTTAGGGTATTCAGACACTCTGGAGAGTGATGCTGTTCTCCAGGAGTCGTGAAGTTCACTGTCGCGTGTTTTGCAGCCTCGAAGGACTTATGTGGCTATCACGCGCGACATCCTGCTCGGCGAGGACTCCTGTCTGAACTGCGATTCTATTAAAAACACACAGAGAGAAATTACCTCTTTTTTTTTACAAACCAAAAATGCCTCAGCATTGCGTTAATTATCAATGGACCTGCTTGGTCGACGGTGACGTGCATTGAGGACCAGGGCTCCGAGAAAAGTTGCCCGCGCGTGGACACGTGCCCAGGCGAGGTAAGCGGCGCCTGCCGGCGGACCGGTTTCCGCGCGCGTGCACTTATTTTCACCTCGCTCGGATGTTTTTTCAAAAACATGCGAGTTATTCAAGAGGGTGATAAACTGTTCTTGCTGTGGAAACGGTGCCGTGGCTCTTTACTAACGGCGCAGGCACGCACACACACACACACACACATTTTTACCATGTCATGAATATCTAACATCCCTATAACTAAATCGATGTACTTGTACCAGAGAACCTATAAATACCACCAATGTGGTTAACAACTCTCTTTTGTTTAAGCATAAAGTGTGTGTGTGTGTGTGTGTGTGTGTGTGTCCGTCCACAGTGGCCTGTGCTCTGACACTATGCTATAGCGCTGGTATGGGAGTTACAGGCTGAGCGTCACCCCTGCCTGCCGTCCCCGTGTCACGCCGTCGCGCCGGCTGTCCACATGCAGGCCAAGAAACGTTACCTGCTGGTGTCGGCGGGGGCGTGCGCGTTGCTTCTAGCCTACGCCTGGACCCTGCGCATGGCCGAGCTCCACACCCGCCTCCCCCAGGGCCCGGTGCTGCCGGCCCCCCCGCCGCTGCAGTCCTACCTGGAGGGGGCGGAGCATGAGGAGGATGGTCCCCTCCTCTTGCACCAACACACCTCCCCCCGCGAGCGCCACGACGTGTACAAGAGCCGACGCTGCCGTATGGAGACCTGCTTTGACTTTTCCTGCTGCCGCCACGCCTTCCGCGTCTACGTGCACCCGCCGGCGAGGGGCGAGGCCGCGTCGGAGGGCTACCGCAAGGTGCTGGCCGCCATTGAGGAGTCGCGGTACCGCACACGCAACCCGGCCGAGGCCTGCCTCTTCGTGCTCAGCATAGACACGCTGGACCAGGACCGGGGCCACATCCGGGCGCTGCCGCTCTGGAACGAGGGGTGCAACCACCTGGTCTTCAACCTCTACTCAGGCACCTGGCCTGACTACGCCGAGGATCTGGGCTTCGACACCGGACACGCCATGCTGGCCAAGGCCAGCGCCGACGCAGGGAACTTTCGACCCGGCTTCCACGTCTCCATCCCGCTGTTCCCCAGGGAGCACCCCCTGAAGGGTGGCGGGAGGGGCTGACTGACGGCCAACGATGTGCCGCCCGCCCAGAGGTACCTGCTGGTGTTCAAGGGGAAGCTCTACCTCACCGGCATCGGCTCAGAGACCCGGAACGCTCTGCACCAAGTCCACAATGGGGACGACGTGATCCTGCTGACCACCTGCAGTCATGGAAAGGACTGGCAGAAGCACAAGGACAGGCGCTGCGACCGGGACAACGAGGAATACGGAAAGTAAGTGAGCTCCCGTTCCCGACCCATCGAGATTTCTCATGGAGCGTTTCGCGGCTCGGGTGGCTGCGGTGGAAAGTGGGTGCTCGCGTGGGAGTGCCCCGAGCGCGAGGGGTGGGTCCGTCTGTGCGGCGTGGGCCCAGTGATTGGCTCTTGACGCTGTCGCTCTGATGAGGCGCTCTCTCTCTCTCTTCTTCACACACACACACACACACACACACACACACACATGCCTGCTGTCATTTCCATAATCCAGGGTGGATGTGTAAAATGGCCTGTTTACCTTCGTGGCCCACGGGAAGAGGTCTGGCCCTGGTTGTTTCATCCTGGTCTCACGCTTGTCTCACTGGCTCTTTCTTGTTTGTCACGTTCCCGGCGGGTCCAGCCGGAGTGCAGACCCAGACCGAGATCTTTTTGCAAGGGATTCTCGCAAGCGTGAGAGCGCACGTCCTCGTCCGTACGCGAGTACGCACGCAATTCTACTGGAAACGGCATACCCGCAAAATGCACGGACAGCTAGGTCGACCAGCGCCGGTCGGTCCGAAGGCCGAGGTGTGATTGGATCATTCTAGAAAGGGGAGGTCTAATGCAGCAGCAGGCTGGGACCGAGAGCCAATGGCTGGTTGTTGTCGGAGCATGGCACAAGGGGAGGCCCCGCCCACCCTTAGAACAGAGAAAAAGGACTTGTACACATTTATTAGGTAATGCAAGGGGGCGGGGCCCATGGGCGGGGCCGAGGGGCGGAGGCCTGCTGTTCGTCTTCTAAATTCTGATTTTCTTTTTTTTGCTTTCTTGAGTCCTTCAGCAAAGATCTAAGCCCAACAATAAATTCCCAGTCGCCGTTGAAATATTTGCAGCAAATGACCTGCTAATAGAATAACTCTGTCACGACGTCTGCCCTGTGCCCTTATATACACAAATAAATAAAACTAACGTCCTGTCACGTGACTGGAGCCGTGGTCTGATGGGGGAATCTGGATCTTGGCTTTAACTGGAGTGATATGTGAAGTGTTCCTGTATGAATGAAACCAGAGGTCCTGACCCTCAGACACTTACAGTTTAAATAAATTGAAAGGGATTTCAAAGTGGCAGTACAGTCGATAATTGGCCCTCTATTGAATTAAGCAGGATCGGAGAGGCAGAGGAGGGTGGGATTCCTTAAACACGCACGCACAGCCGAGTGTGTTTAATTATCGAGTGACTCGGAGTCAATGAGAGACCCTCTTTGGAAGCCTGTTAGATGTCTTTGTGAGGTTCACTTTGCTTCTCGCCTGCAGGGATAAGGGGGAAAGAGGGAGAGAGGGATGGAGGGGTGACGAACGGAGAGAGAAATGGCAGCCCCGCCGATAACACAAATCAGAGGGCTCTAAATTACAGCCGCTAATGGCCAGTTGACGGAGGGAGAGAGAAAGAGAGCCTAAACTAATTCTACAGTCATAGCTATGGGGCAGGTGTACCTATAGACTGGTAAATCAGTACACAGTCTAAACTCATTTTAGTGCTTCACCTCTATAAAGGTGTAATGTGTCATTTTAAGCAGGTAAAAATAGAAACCACACTCATCTGGCTTTTGCTCTTTATTTTTAAAACAGAAGTAAATTCTCACAGTGAAGTAATGGCTACAGTCAACAATAAAGCACTTGACATAAAATGATATGCACATTTATGTAACGATGGAGGCTAGGCAGGACGCACGAACGAGCCGACAAAAGTTACGTTTATTAACACCAGACAACAGACAACATAGCACATTGTATTAGCCTATCACCGACAACATCCACTACTAAACAGGAGACTAATATACACGCACAGTAATGACACAAAACGAGGAGCAGGTGTGAAACACAGGGAGGGCGTGGTACACACACACACACACACAGGGCGACGTCTGGGAGGAGGGGCCATACCGTGAAAATTTACACATAATTTTTTATTTCATTAAAGCAAAAAGCACTACTACTAAATAAATTACATGCAGAAAATCTAACAATTCACAGAAGTATGCAAATCACCTTTCAGCAGATTAACCCCTAATGAGGCATTTACAGTGATGAAACAAATAAAATACTTGCTATTTACTGGCTACCACCCATGTTTTTGTATGATCGTTTTTTTTTTCCATTTGCTTGATTGCATTTGTGTGTGTGTGTGTGTGTGTGTGTGTGTGTGTGTGTGTGTGTGTGTGTGTGTGTGTGAGTGTGTGTTTAATTTGAATTTAATTTGATGCTGGCATATTCTGTATAATCTGCATTATCCATTGGAGTGGACGCTGGTTTGCTTTTCTGACTGTGTTCTACAGTGGAGTAAGTGACATCATCCTGTAGGAATAACACATTAACAACTAATATAACACAAACACACACACGCACACACACACACACACACACACACACATGTTTACAAAACACACACATGTTTCTGCAGGCTGCACACTGGATAGCACAAGGGAGAAACACAACACAAAGAAACACAAGGGAAATGATCTCCAGTCAGAGTGAACAGTACAGAAACAGAGTTCAGCTGGGTACTGTTCACTCGCCAGGAAATCTCTCTCTCCTCATGTCACAACTGACTGAAGGGGCTGGGGGAGTGTAAAGGTGTTATCTTAAATGGAGAGAATATAAAGACACCATACTCACCATTAAATCTCTATCAAGCACAGTGATACTGTCATCATTAGACTAAACCCACAACTTTTAACTGTTCCAGACCTTCTGTGTTAAACTGTGTTTAGAGCAGTACTTTAACCAGATGTTACTCAAATGCACCATTTGGTGTAATGAATGCCGTTAGGGTTGCAAGCAGTCAGCACTGAGGTAGTAGATGACAAGGGGCAGATGTGCTGGACTGAACTAATAGCACTTAGGGAGTCATTTTGGGTCCATCCCACTGGGCCGCCACATCTCTGTGACAACGGACCGAGCCAATTTGAATGAGGACATTCTCACTTATGATGTGAGACTGTTAAGGAAGAAAGAGGACACACCAAATGACTTTTAAAAACTTATAAAACCCTACTGCCTCCCTATGTTTGTTGTGTATGTTGGGGATAGAAGTTTGTCAAAGCTTCATTTGAATACACTTCATCTCCACTGTAACTGTAGTTGTCAGAACATTCAGTATACTGTATTTTTGAGTGTGTGTACATTGTGTATCATCAGTCCTGCTGTAGCTGTGTGTAGTGTGTGTGTAACTCAGTAAGAATGCAGGTGTGTGTTTATCTGCTCCTTGTGCTCCACACTGCTGATGGTGAGTGTTACCTTCTCTCTACTTCTGTAGATCATCAAATATCTACTCAGTAGCTACTTTATAAGAAACACTGGAAACATCTAATAGGAGTCCAGTTAGAGACGACATGTCATATATTTCTGATAACGTATAAGAGGCACTTCATGTTATCTGAACATATAAGGTAGAATTTGAACAATTACGATTTGCTTTTTAGACTGCCATCGGTCGTAAATCTTGAAATCAATGTATTATTGTGGTGCAGTTAAATCTCATGCATATCAGCTGCAGCACTCGGGCTAGAGTATAATAGAGCAAAGTAAGCAATCGTTATACTGTGATGGAGTAAATCTTACTCTCAACAATCCCTCTACTAGTTAAAGGAAGTAACAGTATAGTGTAACTTACAAGTATGTAAAATATAATTAGGCTTTCTGCATAAAATAATGTGCTTAAAGCAATTCACTGTGTGCTTGAGATAGTTAAGCCATGTCAAAAAGAAAATCAATGTGGAATTTTTAATTTGAAATACACATGTGCTGAAGACATTGACAGTGAAGGAATTCAATTGGTGTAGCTGAAGGCTGTACACTGGAACATCACATAATCACAGAGATCACTGTATACGCAGGAGACTCGGTACTGCTGCCCTGTTCCTGCACTGATATACACACCAGACCTGAGAGTTTAACCTGGTATAAATACAACACAGACAGAAACACATGGGAAGTGATCTCCAGTGAGAGTGAATAGTACAGAAACAGAGTTCATACTTATAACTGACCACACTTTTCTATTCTTGCAGAGGCTCCATATAAACCTGTAACTCTTACTCCAGTGGACACTGACACATCAAGTCCAACAGCTCCAACTAAACCTACTACAACAATGACATCTCCAAATGGTTATAAGTTATTAATTTGATCAACTACTACTAATAGTAAGATTAATTTGTTTTATAGTATTCTCCAATCAACACCATAAAATGATTCCCCACTAAATACTACTACTACTAACAATAATAATAGTGACATCAACAATTAATTTCTTAATGCAGGTCACTTCATATAGGATACTGTAAGGGTTGGCACCAGGCCAAGGCCCCTCCGGCCACCAGAGGGAGGCCTCAAGTCAACCACACCACTAATCAGGTTTAACACCCAACAGCTGGGTTAGACCTAATAAAAGCCCCGTGACCCAGTTACTCAGTGCTGGGTCTTTGCACCAAGCTCCTATTCTATAACTTCAGGTATTGAAGTCTGTGAGCCCTTGTGCTACACCTCACTTCTTGTCTGTGAGGGTGTTTGGGTTTTTATGTGTCCCCTCCCATCTCCAGTTTTCCATCTGGAGTCTGTCTCTCTCCCAAGGCTTCCCTTAGCCATTCAAGTTCCTCCATGTTTTCTGGTTTTGTTTGGGAAGTTTTAGTTTGGTTTTCCTCAGTGCATCGGGGTTTCCATTTTTTCCTGTCATGTCCTTTGTTCTCCCTTTTTCTACGCTCGGCATGGTGTTTAGTTATTTACCTTTTCTTTTACCTGATCCAAGATCTAACTGTTCTGCACAGGGGCCCACCATTGTTAAAGCGTGGTTGCTCACCCAGTAGGCTAGTGGGAGCATCACTTAGGTGATCTGGGTTCAAGCCTGCCTTACAGATATGTTCTTGAACTGCTTTATGGATGACTTTTCCTACAAAGGGCCATATTGATAGATACTTTAGGAATGTTTCCCAGCATTCATACCTGACTCTTCACTGGCTCCTACTTTTCAAAGCTCTATTAATATGATCAGTTAATTTTTCATTCATGTTGTGTTTATGGCCTGATTATATATAATCTTGCTTTCAGAATGTAAGTGTGTTTATTTTTGATGGGGTGTCATGTTTGGTTGTTGGATTGTAGATTGTGTTGTGGTGTTTTTTTCATGGTGCTTTTATTACCCATTTTGATTTTTTTAAACTACCCTTCAGGAATTTCTGCTCAAGCTTACCTTGGCCTGCACAGTGTTGTATTCCCAAAGTTTGAGGAGCTGAAGACGGACCTGGTAGCTGTGAAAGAAACACACCACCTAAAGGAGGCAGGTTATGGTGGGACTCATGAAGACATTGAAGACCCATATGAGGATGTCGCCACAGATGCCTCAACAGATGATAAATTCTAGACTCCATCCTGTCCACTTCACTTACCACATTTATATGAAATCTGTATGCCTATATAATACATGTAATGACCTTTTTATCCTTGTCTCTTTGTAGCTAAGTTGTTTGGTTGGGTGTTCTTTATAGGCTATAAGAATTTTAAAAATGTATGTTAACCTTTTTTCTTTTTGGCAGCAATTAACCTTTGTGAAGATGCAATTGAAACGTTGTGTTATAAAACACATATTGGAATAGCCCCTGTAAAACCACGTGCAGGTTATTTTGGGGCTACAATCCTGCACTTTTAAAAAATATATTTTTAAAAAATCATAAACTATTTGAATCAGTAATGATTGGAGCATTTAATTCTGTTTGTCTAGTTGTTCAATTTCATAATATAAGCATATATTATGCAAGAAAGTGTTTGCATAACTGCGTAGCCTTGGTACTGGAACACCAGAGTAAAGATAAGCCGTTTTGTTGAACATTGTGTTGTGATCAATTAGCCTAATTTTCAGTTAAAATTGTATAATTTCTTAAGAATGTATTATAGTTGTTGTTTAGGTTGCATTTTGATCCTTAATGAGTGTTCAAATGACTTTGGATTATAATGAATACAGAGTGAGTGAATTGTACCTATGTGGAATGATTACTAATTAATTAATATATAGTTTACATGTATAGGTTATATTTACTTTATTTATTTAGATTTTTTAATCTGAGCCTGATAACAAAATGATAGCATAAAGAGGGGGAAATTATTTTAAAATGTGATTTATAATATGAGACTATAATGTCATTTCAGCTGCACTTCTGTCATTGTTCTAAACAGCCACTGAACATAATTTAGCGCTCCATTATGTCATAATGTATGTCATTCTATTTCTGACCCCAGATCAGTTTATTGAGTGGATTTGCCGATGACGATCATTTTAGACAAAACATCAACAGAGACTACAAACAATTCTTCACGCATAAGAGGTACTGAGAAACGAAAACAAAACGTAAGTAGCATGTAGTTGTATCTACAAAGGCAGATACTAAATATTTGATAACGGAATCGTATTATAAACAAGTAGCCAATATGCGAATTTAAAATGAGAGCACACATTTTAATGATGGAGAACTTTTGACTGAACGGAGAGCTAATTAGTGGGCTGATAGTGAGCCCCGCCCCACTAGTCACGTGGTACGGCCCGCTGCCTGCAGTGGGAGTTCATGGTCTTGTGTGAAACCACGACTATGTAGTCACACACACCTGCACCGGGTTATTCTTCTAATGTCTGTGTGTTTAAACCCCGGCTGGTGTGTGTATTCCTGTCGGTCTGTGTTTGCTAATGTTCACGTACGTGGTGCACTTTATGTTTGTAAGCTGTGTTCAACGTTGCTCATGTTCATCTTGCCTGTTTCGTGTGAGCGCCATTGTGTTCGTTATTCGTGTTCGTCTAACAAACGTCTGTCTACGTCAAGGGAGTTTGTGGGACCTGCGGCACTCGGGCCGTCACAGCTGTTTAATTTCACGGACCGCACAAATATTTTCAAATGCGGAATAAGTGAGTAGAGAATGAACTAACAAAAGGAAACCTTGATAAATAAAAGGGGACGTAGCTGAAAATATTCGGGTAACCGAACTCCATTAGATGAAATACGTTGACTGAGACAAGGGAAAGTCTCTGTAAGACCACTAGTGTGGCCATTATGCACTGTCGGACAACAGGCAAACTTTGATTCACATGTATTAACATTTGTAGAACTTTGATTCACATGTATTAACATTTGTAGAAGAAATAGAGCTACGGGTGGCCATTTGTATATAAAACAATAAAGTCTACAGGCGTTGATTGCTCCTTTCCATATAGAGATATAAAACTGGGGTACAAACGTAATCCTGTGCACAAATGCAGCATGTAAAATAAGCCTTATTTTGTAGAAAATTGTGTTGTAATCAAAGCCTAATTTTCAGTTCAAATTCAGTTACTTCTTAGAAATAAATCTTTAATTCTTA
The DNA here is from genome assembly GCF_041902795.1 of Electrophorus electricus. NCBI lineage: Eukaryota > Metazoa > Chordata > Actinopteri > Gymnotiformes > Gymnotidae > Electrophorus > Electrophorus electricus. The sequence continues at coordinate 5,649,831 of NC_137498.1, forward strand.
AAAATTCAAGTTTTTTTTTAAATGTCCAGAAACACATGCAAACTGTTACGACTTTTTAAAAGAAAGTAAACAGCTTTGTTATCGTTCAGTACAATAGAGCTTTCTTCTGCCCTTTCTAGATGCCAAGGGACAACTTCATTACTAATTTTATTACCAGAAGCCACAAGAGTCATAGAGACCCTGCTCCCATTGCTTGGTTTAAGCAACATTACTGTGCCAGTCTAGGAGAAAGTGTAAGTGTCTACATCTTTTTTACTGCATCCACAGTTTTATTTATTTTGCCTTCACATTTCCCTGACTTGTACACATGGCAATCCAAAATATGCTGTCCATTAGTGAAGTTTCAACTGCCCAGGTGTGGTCAATGGATGATTCATTTCCTTTACAATTCATCACTGATTATTTCTCATTTCTCACCCAAGAAACAGGAGGACTGTAAGGAGGTTCGTACCATCCGGAGCAGAACTGCTGAACACTTTATGATCACAGAGTCAACGGAAGAGATTTGCTCTTTGGACCACAGCGCCCATGTAGAAGGTGCAGATGTACTTTCTTGCATAAATCTAGCTTTACATTAAGAACACACAGTAGGACATGATGTTTGCGCACTTTAAATATGTGCCTGTACTTTATTATGTAATTGCATTTTTATTGATTTTTTGGGAAAAAAAGCATCTGTAGATGTAAGAGAGGATCTGGGTGGAGTAGGGGAATCTATTAGTGGAGAAGTGGAGAACACCCCAGCTGGTGAGTAGCATCAAAGCACCACATCAATAATCAGAGTTTACATACATCCACTCCATGGACACCAGTTTAAAAATTCTACTTTTATTTCAAATATAAAGGCTCAGAATGCAAGAAGTTGAAGAGAGTACGCATCTTCTTCAGACGAGCATGGCAGGCTATAAAATTCACCTTGTCCTGTGCCAAGCGCTCCAACAAAATTAGTCCTACTCTTTAACTTTTCCCAGCTCTTTTTAGCAATTTATTTTGTATTTCTTTTTTCCCTTCATTTTCCCCAACCTGTCTTTTCATTTTCTGAAATAACATCTTTTGACTTTTTGATTTATTTTTGATTAATAAACTTTAATTCATGCAAAGATGTAGTCTGTTTGCATTCTGGACCATTTAATCATCTTTTTCATTCTAAGACCAGCCAGGTTATGATTCTAATTTGGCCAAATAAATCTTGAATGATTCAACTCACTTTAATAACATTTTTAGATTATCACATATATGTACAGTTTCATGTCACTCACCTTTAGTGAGAGGAAGTACAGTAAAGGGAAAACACAAACTGAGCATCCTTGTCTCTATGGAAACACCACTGACCTCCCAGCACACACTGACAACTCTACAACCAGATCTCCACTACCACTGTGGACACACACTGACTCCAGAACTCTCACAGCATTACTTCAGTACTCCAGACCCTAATGTCCACCCAGCAGAGAGGAACTGGGAACAAATGAACTTGACCAGAGCTCTTATGTTTCTTTTCAAGTTCACATCACCAGCTTTACGGAGATATACAAACCCACACACAGTGCCATCATGTCCTTTGACCTGTGAGGACTCTGGTTGTTTCTTCCTTTGTGATGTATCCCACAACCCCACACTGACCATGATGCTGCATCTGTGAAACCATATAGGAGACACACATGCTCATTATAAAGCAAAGGGGGTGGAGTCTGATGTAGAGGAGAGAAACAAACAGACATATATTATCCCATCGCTCTTATTCTCAAACTCCTCTTTCTAAGTTTATAGTTTTAAAATTCAGTTTATAGAGTTAATCACCTCAAAGTTTGCGCTCATACAAATTTTTGCATTACTTTTTCATGGCTTGATATATTTTATGTTTGCACTGTCTTATGATGTCCTGTGTACTTAATATTTTATTCATTGTATCAAATTTGTTTTATTGGTAAATATACATTGAACTATTATGCACTGTCACTACAGAATGCTGTCTGCTATATGTCTCCAGAGACTATAAGCATGCAAACACACACACACACACACACACACACACACACACACACACACATTCAAGAATTTCTAGATAGTGAGAGGACCTGCTTTTTGTTTGGTTTTTCAGTTTCCACATCACATTGCTTATGCAGAAAAGTTCTTTAAGATTTTTTGTGAGTAATATGAAGTTCTGGATTTACTGAATGAGTCAAAAACAACAAAAACTTGCCTTACTCACAATAAGAACTCACAGTTTGAACTTTGATAAATTCTATTAATCAGCCTTTGAACATAGACATGGTTTGGTAGTATATGAGCAGTCCCTTTTCTCAGTGAAGTACTGACATCTCTCCTCACAGTACACAATATTATGCAAATTATCAGTAACCATACCAGTCCTACTCATACTAAACCTGTTTTGTACTAAATTAAATTCAAACTGGACCTGCCATTGAGAACACATTGGAGCCTAGTCCTAGTTTTAGTCTGTGTTTAAAACATCATCCTTTATCCCAATTTCACATTAGATTAGACCCAGCAGTCAGAGTTGTGCTGTTTTGATTATTAAACTACACATTACAGAATAAATGTATTATTTTGTACTATTTCTAACTAGAAACCACTGATAAGCCTGTCATGGCATAAGGCAAGAAATAGACTAGAAGGAAACTGAGCTTGTGAGTGTGTGACCACAGCTCAGCTGCAGAGGTGTCGAAGCAGCACCGTTGTGACTTCTGGTCTAAAATGGGCTTTAGATTCTGATCTGGTATCCGCTTCCCACTGGTTGGAACTGTGAGAAATGAGACCACAGCAGACGTCAGACATCCTGAGCTCTCAGACCAGAACAGTCTCCTCCTTCTTCTGGGGTGTTCATAAGGTGTTTTTTGACCAAAATGTTTATTGACTTTAAAAACAGCACATATTCACATTAAGATGCCATACACATATCAAATACTTTTCTACCACAATTTAGTCCACAAACCATATTTTTCTCACACCACTAATAGATTAAGAACACTGCTGTAAAAGTGGAGCCTGTATGTTATATTTGACGTATTCACTGAGCTGAGTTATTTCATGACACAAGTATTTACATGAAAGTAGGGTCATACACTGACCATGACTGCAGACATTAGCATTAGGGTATTTATACAGCAGGAGACAAACAGGGAATATCTGGGAACAATTAGTGGGAGGGGTAAGAGACAAAACTCACATGAGATGCATGTCAAGGGGCAGAGCAGGGGAGGAGCTACAAACTAAAACATACAAAAGCACATGGAGACAAAGACATACTAAAGCAATAACATGTAATTGTCTTCTACTCTTTACTACAGATTTGGAAGATATTTGACAAGCCAGTTAAACAGAGCCCGAGTGATCAGTTATGATTAGACTCTGGCTTTGCTATGAGCCTTAAAACCACAAAGACCAAAACCACGACTAACAGCTCGCTCAGACCATTTGTTTCTTTTTAAGAACAGCTCAGCTAGCACAGAGGTTCTAAATCCAGTCATTGTGGCCCCCAGCAACATCATTATTTCTCATGTTCCTGTGCCTCATACACCTTCACTATGTCCCAATCACATTTCACCCCTTGACCCTACCACTTAGCCCTGCCCCTCCATATGCAGTGCTTGTGAGCAGGGGTAGTGTATCTGATAGAGGGCTAGGGTGAAGTGTTACGGCTTCATGTCCCTCTAAACAGAGGGTTTTCAGAGTCTCACTCCAAATTGAGCGTTAAGAGAAATTTCTCAGAATCCCTTGTGAATCATTGATGCAGAAGCGAGGGGGAAGATTTCACCCACTACACCTACTACTAAGCTCTAAATCTAAGCAAATAATGGTTTAAAAACATATTACTTTTAATATGCATAGTTTTAAATATGCCTATCTTTTACCTAATCATAGAGATATGTAATAAGGTTTAGAAATCTGTTACAGGACAAGTGTGTTTTCAGGTCCAGTGCAGACATTAAATCATACAAAATCAAATATCAATGAAAATATCAATGAATCAATGACAAAATGGATGCAGAAGCAAGGGGGAAGAGTTCAATCACTACCCTTTGTAACTCAGATTCTTATTACTTTATTTGACACCAACCCAGAGGCAATACATCTGATTTTGAACCCTAACAGACTCAGATGGGCCTGGATATTGCACCAACTGCTGTGATCAGATCATTATAATGAATGGACATACAAGACAACACACCGGGAATACACACCTCAGGACAAGACTAGGACCTTTAAAGTTGGACTAGACATTAATTGCTTATTTTAAAAAAAAATTTTAAATGTATTTTTCTCTTTACATTGTTATTGTGGCGACCATTGTTGGCCAGAAGAGGATGCCCCCCTCCCCCCTTTGAGTCTCGGTTCTTCATGCTCTAGGGAGTTTTTCCTTGCCACTGTCACCCTTGGTTTGCTCACTGGGGGCTTGTACATGGACATTTGTAAAGCTGCTTTTTGATATCATCTACTGTAAAAAGTGTTATATAAATATTGATTTGATTTGATCTGAAACAACTCCAAAACTCAGTCTCCGGTCAGTCAGAGAGTTTGGAGGTTAATGTACATTTGTCACATTGCCATGTCTGTTTTAGAATTACATAGTTCCACATGACTTACGTAATATGTGTATGAAACTGACAAAAATCACCAACATCCCTAATATCATAATTGCCCCTGATTTGTGTTAGAGACTGCAATGATTGGTTTGCCAAAACAAATGAAGACCCATTCAAATCTCACTCAAAACGTTTATTACCATTCAGATGAGTTTGTGTACATCTGTGTTCACTGTGCCGTCAGAAATAATCCAGCAGTCTGTTTCTTTTCTCATATCTGGTGTAAGTGAACTGGTCGAAGTCTGAAAGCAGCATTTTATTTTTAGTTTGTTTATAGCTAAACAAAGTCCCTTCTGTATGTCTATTGCTGACTAAATTAGCACAACCTTTAGCCTTTAATTTCTTCTAGATAATACAGAGACGTGACTATATTTGTTGCTAATTGATATGAGAGAGAATTCAGTAGCACTCTCATCATACTACTGATTAGACTGTGTGGGAGACGTCTACGACTACACAGTGGGGTTGGTTATCTTTCCCATGAAGAGGATACTCCTGGTGTTCTTCTCCACAATGAAGACTAGGAATGGTCTATTGACTTCCGTTTTGAAAAGCAATGCTGAGAATTTCACAATTTCAACAGTAGTGGCAGCTGCAGCCTGAGTGCCCTGCTCATCCACGCTGAAGACGGCCTTGTGCAGGACCTGTGGGGAAGGACCAATCTGGCAGTCATTGAATGACACTTTAATGTATGTATGCAGTAGATGCATTAGCTTCTGAACAGTCCTTGATGAACAACAGTTGGAATGTGGCTGCTGCTTCTCATTAGTGTGTTGACTGGATGTAAAATCATTGTGCAGTGTGTTGATTGTAAAGTGTCCTTGGGTACTGAGAAAGGCGCTATAGAAGTGTAACTACATATTGTATCATATCAAGAAAGGCAAACCTAGAAATTCGCTTTCTTATTTGAGGCTCAGAGTGCAGTCGAAATTCTACTCGATATTTAAGATGGGCAATCTCTGCTAAGATCCCAACAAATTTCCCATTACAGAAGAGAGTGATCAAATCAGTGTTCTTACCAAAACAAAAAGGCATCAGAAATCCATCAGTTTTTTGCCCCAAAGACCCCCCAGACATCTACTGAGATGGTTTCAAACAATATTTCCCAAACTCATAATGTGACACTTTAGACATGACAGTGAATCTCTTGAAAAGTTTCTCCACATACCTTGGAAACTGCCAATTTGGCCCCTTTACTGATTCCAGAGAAGTCTGCGCTGTCTGAGAATGCATCAACCATTCCCATGTCCTTCAGAGTGTCCCCAAGACAGGAGGAGGCAGACACTGAGAACTTGGGCATATACAAGTCCAAAGTACTGGAGAGAAGGCAAATGCACTCTTACATGGAATAACATAAGCAAAAAATCATTATTTAAAACATTTTTGCCATTGTTAACCTTGTCAGTGAGTAAAGGTTCGACTTTGTGGTACTACTTAATATGTATAAGTGAAATTATATTTTTAAAGCATTTCATGATACATTACATTTTGTGGACTTTGTCCTTCCAGTACTTGAGGTGATCCTTGCTGATGTGTTTCTCCAACTCCTCCATTTTTCCCTGGTCAGGCAGGATGATCATCATGGAGGCGTTTCCATTATATGGCAGCATGATGATGGACGTAAAGTTGCCCTGGTCATAGTAGAATTCATATTCGCCATTTCTGTTCATCATATCCACAGGCACTGTGGTGTTCTCATCCACATGAAAGTCACCTTTGCTGGTTTCTTCCACTTTAAAAGCCTCTTCCCATTTACCTGAGAGAATGAAATTCAAAACTGGTTACTGCAGTTCAAGTGAAATACATGAAAAATTAGTTTAATCTCTAGTGGATTCTACTTGTCTACTCTTACCTTTGAAATACACATAGTTGATGAGCATCATCACAGTGGCAGCATCCAGACTCTTGACCATATCAGTGATCATGTCCTTGGTCTTTTTGGCAATTAACTTGTTGATCTCTTGCACAGCAACATCAGGTGTGGAAAAGTCCACACTGAACGCTTCACCTTTGTAGAAGTGCTGGATGTCTTTCAGAAACTTGTCTTCAGGCTTGAAGCCTTTTTGTACAGCTGCAGCTCCTCCTATTTCCAACAGTAGGGCATCCTGGTTGTGGTCCAGCATGCGGAAAAGGTGCTCATAGCCATCATTGACCTGATCAGATGTGAGGGCACTGTAGTCCAGAGTGCTGAAGATTTGTGAGTGGGTATTGCCCTTGGCCCCCAGGGCCAGCATGGATAGAGCCATGGAGATACTCAGAGGAGAGAAGAAGATATTCTTGCCCTGGGTGTCAGGTTGGCTGGCCAGCTTCTTGTAGAGGGAGAAGGCAAAGTCTGCATTGTGGGGTGAGAGTTTGTGGCAGGGTTTGTCTTCTCCATCATTGTGGGGGTGGGCTGCATCGTTGCCATGATGGAGATGTTGATGGTGATCTGCTGAATGGTCATGATCATGATCCTGGTCCTTGATGCCTACAGTCCAGTCCACTGACAATATGAGGACAACCATCAAACAGCACTGGACATTCCCCCACATTTTAAAACCTGTAGAATCATAGCACAGATTTAAAATGTAACAAATACAGGTTCATTTAAGCACAACTATTACATTAGAAAATAGTCAATGCATGGATTTTCATAACAAAGAGAGGTGTATATGTCACAGCTTGTATGGTTACTTCTTCTGGGTCTAGTCTTTAATTCAGTTTTTACATTTTTAAAGATGTAATAGATCACTGTTGAAGTGTTTGTCATTTAGTTCAAACAAAATCTGAGAAAAACAATTATTTGTATATCCAGAATATCAGTCATATTACATTACATGTACTTACTATACCTGTTCTGTCAGCAGTAGACTGTTGGGATTCAGTTCATTCATTTTATACCCTGTTTGGTGTAATCTGAGGTCAGTCCTTTAAACATTAACCACTGAGGGGCTGTTTCAAATAGAGCAGGAACATTGCAGGGCTTTTATCCTTTAATTAACATTGCTGATGTCAAAACACTGTACTCTGGCCTCGTTAGCTCTGGTATTGATTCCTGTGAGGTTATGTAAACTATGTGAGCTCTGTAACCAATCTGAGTACATAAATGCTGTTCTATTTATCAGACATATTCTATATAATATTTATGTCTTATTTTCATATTAGCTTTGAACTTGTACTTTCAGAGCTCTTTGTATTCTCAGTGCCATTGAACTCTCTGAGAACCTTGACATGGCTTGAACGATTCCTCACCATTGCAGCAAGTTTTGAAAGCTTTTTGAAAGCGCACATTTGGCCACACGGCACGTTTCAGTCTCAGGTGTATGCATTTTTATTTTAGTTATTTACCTCATATTTCAATTTAAGCCTGTATCATTAGCTCTGCTGTCATCATTTACCATCAGTATGAGCTGCCAACTCTGTTTCTGAGCCTTTATGTGGTTTAAATGCCCAGACCTACTGTAGTGTGAGCTGATGGTGTAACATTTATTTGCTTTTACAAAGAAAAAATGCATAGAATTATATATTAAGACAAGATTTTCTGTTTTATTAACTCCAAGTATCTTTCACTGCTTAATGCTGCTCATTGTTTTTCTTCTTGAATAAAGTGCATAGATCTTGCTGCATTTCTAGAATCATCCAAGGCAGATGCATGATGCATCAAAGTCTCCACTGTAAAGAAAAAGCTCACGACTCTACAGATCCACCTCGTTTGACACGAGGAATTCCTGATATGCCCAACGTAACTTAGCGTGTAAATCACACATAAGGTTAGAGTGACAATAGTAAGACATCTTAAATGACATCACATTAATATTAATCCAAATGGCGTGGAAAGGGAGATATGTTTTACAAAGGGTTGGTTGTCGGCATGTATTTTTTTTACTGCATCTCCTCACATCCCTCCTCTAATCAAGCCCTTAATACAGTTCTGGATTTCAAAATATGACTAAACGTGCGTAACGCGGGGAAGGTGGAGGGCGAACACACGTGCGTAGTACGATCGTCTCTGACATGCGAGTGAGCGGAATCAAAAACAGGAGAAAAGAAACTATAGACAGAACAGTGAAAAGGAACAAGTTTAATAAACACCAGGAGAACACAATACAGGGGAACTAAATATTTAAGGAAAGACAAACGGGAAAACAACGAAGCATAAAACTAAGACAAGCGGGGAAGAAGAAACAAGGAAGGGGAGCACACAGAACCGGCTACTTTAGCGAGACTAAAGATAAGAGACAAACACAGGTAACAGAACTAAAAGGAAAACCACACAACACTATCGTATATGAAAACGGTAAAGAAACCTAAACATAAACGAAGCAACGGGACAACACTTGACGCGAAAAGAGAACTAAGACTGGCGAATATGAATAGAGAAAGCAACGTAGACGAGAGAACAGTGAGAAAGTACAACAGACGAGGGAACAGAATAAAACAGAGAGAGAGAGAGAGAGATGTAAACAGACAATAGTGTGAAAACACGGAAGTGGTTAGGTGCTCCGGTCCGTGAGCATGACATGCCAACCCATTATGTTTTACTGCCCCTCAAAGAAAGTAATCTAGATCTGGAACTGTTGAAGTATATTGTTAATTTTATTCTAAAAGGAGAAAAGCATTGTGCACGCAGTGAAGTTTGATTTTCAGTTCATTTCCAGCTCACTTGGAATTAAACCCCTTATATGTTTTATTTAGCACATGATTCTATTGGTAAGGTTATGAAGCTTGTCCCTGCAGTGCCTGGCATGCCAGTATTACTGAGATTTCTTATGGTCATGTTCTTAGCTAACCTACATACAAAGAGTCAAATGTTCAAATGTTGTGTCCAGTGTTCATTTGATCCCAAAGTTAGCTGAAGAGTATTTGTACTTTTTCTGCTATTCTAACAAGATAAGGCAAGCAGACTTAAGCTTGTGAGATTTTTTATTGACATTTGGTTTGGCACAAGTTCAGGACATGAGCTGAATAAACTGTTTTGTGAACTCTGATAGAATAAGAGGTCTGAGAGATGGTATCAACTTCTGTGGAAAGTCCTTCATGGTCAGCCAGCATACATGAAGAGCAAACAAACTGGAAGCTTGTGTCATTACATTTGTCTCCTTGCCATGTCTGTTTTGTACATTTTCCAGTTCCACAGGATTCAGTGATACATGTGTATGAAATGATTGATTAAGAATTTGAGCAGGAATGCTAATGTTACATGTGACTCTAATTTACATATTACAGACCTCCCAGTGGAGCTGACGAGTTCCTGATGGAGCTGATGTCTACCTGGTTGAGTTAAATTCTGCCTGGTGGAGTTATGGTGTACCTGGTGAAGATGATGTCTCCCTGGTGGAGGTCCACCTGATGGAGATGAGGTGCACATTGTGGATTTGAGGTGTGCCTTAATACTACTTAATTGAAGCACACATACAGTGTCACAGCATGTTTATATTTCCCCCTAGGATAATGTAAGATAAATTATAAACATTAACTTCCTTTCACACACTTAACCTTTTAGTTAATTGTTGGAAAATCTACTTACATTGTAAAACATTCCTTGATGACACTAAGCAATAAGTAGGAATTGTTTTATTTTCCTTCCTGAAGGTACTAAGGAGATTAATCACACTGTGAACTGTTTGTCTTTTTTTCTAATTCACAGCCACAATCCACAGGAACATTTCCCCAGGACAATTTTAGCTTCAACAGTTTTTTTGGGAAGGATCAATCTGGAATTCTCTTGATTTTTGTTTAAGGTAACATCAGCTAATGTTACTCCCAGAGTGTCCTTTTTAGCAAGAGGAACCATATGAGTCAAAATAATGATAACTCAGGATAACTCATACACATCATAACTGATAATGTAACATCAGACTAATGACATCATCACAATGTAAAGGCAACCTGGTGAATTTTATGTAGAATGTAACATAAAGAATAAGAACTCTGAGTTGTGTTGATTGCGTAACATTGACTTAAACTTTTTGAGATGTTGAGAAAGACACCTTGAGAGGAATGTTAGCACTGAATATATGTTTAGCACACAATCTTTAGTAAATCCTTCATACAAAACTGGAAACTGAACAGCAAACTCAACAACAAAAAAAGAACTAAGATTTACTAAATGGCCCTGTTTGTGTCTGTAATTTCAGCACCATGGGCAGCAGGCAGGCTGTCGAGGACTTCAGAACTCTCTCAGAAGCGCTTTGCTTTACTTAATAATACCTTTGTGCATAAGGGACTCAGTCTCTCTTACAGAGTAACTGTAAAGAGAGTGAGCCCTCTGAGTGAGCCCATGGTCACACACACTTTCTTTAGTTCCTCTACACCCTTGTGGTTTCCCTGACCCCCCCACTGTTCCTCAAGTGCTCCTTTCCTGGACGACAGCCAACTCACTCTTTCCATCACATTTGACAGCTGTAATCATGCACATGGTTCCTGTTATTCAGCTCTTGTGTTCTGTCCTCTCAGAGCAAGAGACACACTAATGTTTAGCAATTATAAAACTCAGACAGATGGATAAAGGGTTCAGGAAAGTGAGAACAGGTTTGTGCTGTGTCAACGGTGGACACAGTGGAGTTAAATAAAGCATTGAAATATTATTTTCTGCCCGAGCTGTGATTGATTTCCAGAGTTGCACCACAACCATGAATACAGATGCATGCCTTCTTTCACAGGTGAAGAATGTACAAAAAAGGGAGGAAGCGTCAGTTTCTGTCTGAAGAGTCAGACAAAGAGAAACTAAGAATGGGCACAGAAGACAACGAAAGAAACTCAACGTAACAATAACTTGCAGCACTTAAAAAAGGGGGTTTAAAAGGAAAGAAAGAAAGACATAACGACACAGGTGGCACAGTGACTGAGACAGAGCACACGCGACCTGTGCGTGGCATGGCACAAAAGCAAAACACAAAGATCCTTTAAACAAAAGACACAATATAAACAAAAGCCACGTGATAGCTGCCACCGTAGCCAGACGGAGGGCACCGTTACAGTCTCCCCCACCAAACACACACCTTCCAGTGGTCATGGACACAGACTCGGGAGGTGGAGCAGGGAAACATGGCCACGCCAGCACAGTTCACTGAACAGTGCACGGCCACACCATCCTTTGGGAGGGATGCAGCAGAGCCCAGGCACAGTAAACAGCGCCACCGAGAGCCTGGGGCACGTTAAACACCACATCACCCAGGGGCACGGCATGGTAAACAACGCTCCACCAGGGCGTAGGGCACAATGCCATGTAGGCCCAGGGCACAGTGAGTCCTCAAGATGTCACTCTTTCTCATGGTGAGGCCAAGGTTTCTGTCCTATAGTGTAGTGGACAACATACATTCTACATAGTGCAGCTTTCACTTTCTTTGGAGAATTCAGTCTATGATTGTAGACATTTAGTTAATAGTCTATAGACTGTCAACTTGGTCATTTTAGCTTTCACTTTAATTGGACAGTCCAGTCTATGGTTGTATATGTTTAGAGGACAGTCTATATAACATCAGTTTGTTTCAAGTGCTAATAAAATTTCACTAGTCCAGTTGATACATGTACATATTTAAGAGTCAGGTAACATGTAAGACATGATCAGGTGTTATATTGTTTACCAATTATGAATTATGACAATTAATTTTATTTCACAATTCCCTTTGGATCCATATATAAAACATTAAATCAGATGCATTTGTTTTTGTCTACAATCTCAGAGACCCTGTGCCCCAAGTTGTCTCTCTGTTTCGAGTAAAGTGGGTTGTGAGTATATAAAAGTATGTGTGTTATTTAGAAACCATGCTGTAGCATTGTAGCATTAGATATGATCTGAAAATGTATTGTAAAAGTTGATAAATTCTATAAAGACTTGGTTATTAGGCTACTATCAGTCACAAACCAAAAATTATTTAATTTATCATTCTGGCAGTTATTTTTATCAGGTGGATTTTACAATTATATCTAATTATATATATCACACAGATATCTATGCACTAAGACAAATAATCAAATAATCAGAGTAAGTAATCATTACATGGTGACAGAGTAAATGTTACTTTAACCAAATAAATCTTGGCAGTAACAGTACAGTACAATTTACATTAGTGCAATAGATCATTATGCCTTTGTAGGAATAGGCACTGTATTTACTCATAATTAAGAGAATAAAGTCAAAATGTACGATAATCAACTGAGTTCTTATGAGTTTACATGTAAAAAAAAAAAAAATCAAACCAACAATTTACAATCTAGTAAAAACTGCAATCTAACGTTTAACCACTAGGTAGACCCATGCTACAATTTTATGTAAATCATATGGCAACAGTGGGATTATAACATTACAAATTTCTTATTAAGACTTCTAATTTATTTGTAAAAAGTCAAATTTTCTATAAGACTGATGTTTTTTATTGATTTACATAATTCATACCTTTAGCCTGTGCATTATTGCATGGACCAGGAAAAGGCTTTTGATATGCAGAAGCTGAAAGCAACAGTACATTTGTGGTATGAGTAGAGTTCACATCTCTAGTGGTGGAGTGACATTCTTACAGAGTGAAGACCAGTTTTTGACCAACAAACACGTTACTCCTGCAAACCAATTCCACATCAAATTTGAAACTGAATCACACTACTCAAGCTGAACATGTCCAATTAAAATACACCCTGACTTATGTTTCATGCACTGTGGATTAAAAAAAACAATGCTCTGAAATTAAATGCTCCTTTAAACACTTTTCACACTTTTTTAAAGTCTCAGGTAGCCAGTTCTGTGGCTGCCGTAATTCCACCTGCTGTTGTAACAAACACAGTTGTACTGCGCCTTTAAGACGGAGCTTTATGGTTACGTGGTTCTGTAACATCTCGCGAGAGAAAGCGAGAGATCTTTCAGTTGAGTAGAGCGGGAGCCTGAGACAAAGTCGTCACCTTACTGCTCGCCTTCTCAACACTCCTTTTTCTTTGGTAACGCTGTACGGTGCGTTTTACTGTTTCCTTTCCGTATAAGTACAGTGATGGTAGCCGTGTGACCTGGCTTAAAGTGGTCCAGGAGAGAATAAAAGGCTTTCAAATTGCCCACACCAGTGTGTGTCACTCCATGTTAACTCCACGCATCGCGGTTACCCCGTAGCACCTGTTCCTCACTCCAGGTAAGAAGCGTTACACTATTTTTCATTAATAAGCCTTTGAAGTACTTTGGGTGTCGTAGTGAAATGAACTGACCAAAGAGCAGTGAGGGAGGTTATTTGTGCTGAGGTTAGTTAGTCAAAGTTTCATCTGAATACACTTCCTCTCCACTATAAGTGTAGCTGTGAAGTCATTCAGTAGACTGTATTGAAGAGTGTGTACGGTGTGTATCAGCAGTCCTGCTGTAGCTGTGTGTAATGTGTGTGTAACTCAGTAAGAATGCAGGTGTGTTTATCTGCTCCTTGTGCTCCACGCTGCTGATGGTGAGTGTTACCTTCTCTCTACAGGTGTTGTTATCCTCATACATTCATTTGCACAAAGGTATTTATATCTGGGAGCAGCAGAGAGCAGCAGCTCACCACTTACCCCAGATTCTGTCTATCGACCAAGAAATATTTGTAGTCCAAATTTTGCCTCTTTAGTTTAGAACAAAAGTTGTTAAATGCGAACGTTGCTAACAAACACTGGAGGTCAACAGCAGCTCAAATATAGCCTTCGTAAATACATGCCCACAGGCTTCTCTCAAGCCGGTCAAACCGCATCCAAGTGTTAATAAATGTCTCCCAGACTAGTCGGTGTGTCGTATAACTCACTGTGAACTAGACAAGTGAAGAAACACGTCACCGGGAAGCGACCTGTTGGCTTCCAGTGTTTGTTAGCAATGTTAGCAGCTTTTGTTCTAAACTAAAGGAGCGAAATACCGTCTCCAAACATGTCTTGTCCTCCCGAGGTAATAACGTAAAGAGAATAAAGTAAATTTGACCCGTTAAGTGGCACTGAAATCTGCGCTGTGCTTCGGTCCGGTAGAGAGTAACCGGTGCTAATTACTTGCTAATTAGTTACTTAAGACCAGCATAAGGTAGGAATTGTAGGGACATTAGTAAGACTGACAAAATTGAGAAACAAGAAGAATACAAGAGTAATGTGACTCTTACAAGGATAATTTTGCTCTAGAAATCTGTACATTTATAAAAACAATTTGCTTTTTACGGTGTGGTATGTGAAATGTGCTCACTTGTTTATTTCTGTTATTTATTTCTCACTTGTTCATTCTGTGTATAATGCAGCTCTTGTCCACTACCCACTTCTGTATCCAGCTGCCTGTGACAGAGGTCACACCTCATTGTGGTTGACTGTATATGTGGTGCAGTCCTTTACATGTGGTGTATGATGTATGTGTTTGGTGCTTCTTTGCATTTTCCCGAGTGGGGGTGGGTTTGGGGGAGAGACTACAGTGAGTTCTGATCTCATGAATTTTGATATACAAAATGTTACATTCTCTTTATAAAAAAGCAAACACTTCATCCAAAAATATTTCCAGAATGATATTTTTGCATCAAGCCTCTACACGAATATAAAATGTATGCATTTTTCTGCATGGCAACTACACACTGATATGATAGATGGAAATCACTAATAGCTTGTGTTTTGTGTTACCAGTGTGCAGAGCACAGCAGTCTCCTGTAAAGTCCTGTCATAGTACTCATACATGCATGTCTTTTCACAAATATACAGACTATGTATGCATATTCAGTACACATACACCATAAAGTAAAACACAATTACCAGGGGAAAGTAATTTTTTGCATGAACATTACTGCAACACACATGCTGTATATACTGTAATACATAGAAGACAACAAAATAGGCTTCTAACAATGAAACAAAAATTAGGGTGCATCTTGTCTCCTGCATAGGTTTGGCTACAAGATCTTATCAACATCACAGGTGATGTTGTCTCTGGCCAGACAGGGGGGGAAGTACCGCCTGGAGTGACGTATCCACCCCTGACATGCTCCATCATCAATGTCACCACAAGCTTCCTCCATCACCTGGAGAAGGTGTATGTGTAGGTGGGGTTGGTGATCATGGACCTTCCACCTCCATGCTGAAAAGAACTCCTCAGTAGGATTTCAGAATGGAGAGTGGTGGAAGGTGAAGCACAACAAATTGTGGGTGTTCATTGTGTACCAGAGCAGCCTGGCAGAAACTTATTGCAGACAACCACAAACCTGGACTGCTCTGGTCCAGTCCCCTGGTGATGGGGAATGAGTGTGTTGTGTAGTGTATGGAGGAAGGTGATGACATGGGCAGTGTTGTAGGGACCAAGAGTGACATGATGATGAATGACATCATTCTGGCTAATGGCTGCACACATTGTGACATCACTCATGTGCTGCTCAGGGACACTGACTATAGTGTAGTGACTTAGATTAGGCTGGACCCCTGCTCAGCTCTTCTGAAACACAACCCATGCTTAACTATTTGGTCAACCAAAGTAGCCCAGATCTCATCTGTGATGGTTGCTCTTCCTCATCCTCTACCTCCAGTATTGGCCTCCATTTATATCCGACAAAGATATCAAGCCACGTTGGTGGCCCGAGTGCTGATGGGTGCGGAGCAGGACGTGCAGACCCCCTCGTCTGTGAAAGACGTTTATTAACATAAAACATGGGACAACAACAGTGGCACTCTGTTTATTGAAATTTATTTAATACTTCGTACAAAAGCCTTTGTTGGTGATGACAGCTTCAAGACACCTGTATGGAGAAACTAGTCGCATGCATTGCTCAGGTGTCATTTTGGCCCATTCTTCCACACAAACACTCTTCAAATCCTGACAGTTCTGTGGGCTCCTTATATGAACTCTGAGCTTTAGTTCTTTCCATATATTTTCAATTAGATTCAGGTCAGGTGATTGGCTGGGCCATTCTACCAGCTTTATTTTCTTTCTCTGAAACCAATTGAGAGTTTCTTTGGCTGTGTGTTTGGGATCATTGTCTTGCTGAAATGTCCACCCTCCTTTCATCTAAATGGCTGCAGATTTTTTTATCAAGAATGTCTCGGTATATTTGTCCATTCATTCTTCCTTCAATTATATGAAGCGTGCCAGTGCCATATGCTGAAAAACAGCCCCACACTATGATGTTCCCACCTCCAAACCTCACTGTTGGTATGGTCTCTTTTGGCCTCCAAACATCATGTGTATTACGGCATCCAAAGAGTTCAATTTTGGTCTCATCTGACCAGACTATATTCTCGCAGTATTTCACAGGCTTGTCTAAATGTTATTGAGCAAACTTTAAATGTGCTTCAACATGCTTTTTCTTCAGCAATGGAGTCTTGGGTGGTGAGCGTGCATACAGGCCATGGGGATTGAGTGCATTACTTTTTTTCTTTGAAACAATTGTACCTGCTGATTCCAGGTCTTTCTGTAGCTCTCCACAGGTGGACGTTGGCTCTTGGACAACTCTTCTAATAATTCTTTTCACTCCTTTGTCTAAAATCTTGCGGGGAGCACCTGGTCGTGGCCGGTTTATGGTGAAATGATGTTCTTTACACTTCCGAATTATGGCCCCAACAGTGCTCACTGGAAACTTCAGTAGTTTAGAAATTCTTCTGTAACCAATGCCATCAGTATGGCTTTTTGCACCTCTCTTTCTTCATGTGTTCAATACTTTTTCCCTGTGTCACTTCTCATTATTACACATAATTTATGGACATCTACGGTTTGATTTCTTTGCATGTGTGGATTGGATGGCTTGTTACCGACATCTGGTGAGAATTTCATGTCAATAGCACCTTTAGAAATATATTTACTTAGAAAATTGGTGACGTGTTCAATACTTATTTCACCCGCTGTACGTCATATAATGCCGTAGCAAGCCAACTGCCTCAGCTACAACAGCAAAATAAATTCACTTTGCAGAACCTTTTCAACACAGCTCTACTGCCCTAAGCAACCACCTTCTATGTTTTACGTACGAACCCTTTCACACCAACCACTGGACCAGAGTCACCTGTTTGGGATAAAAGATGATTTTCACATTTGGTGTTTTTTCTTGAGTCTGAGTGAGACTGTTTCTATGTCACTGATCTGGTTTCACATTGTGTACAATTCTGCAGAACCATCTGCTCTACTTTGGTGTTCAACCCTCCTGATCAAGCTTGTCTGTCCAATGCATTGGTGAATTTGTACACCAATAATGTGTATATGTGAACCATACCACAGCTCAGTTAGAATGGTTTCCAGTTTAAGGTCCTAAAGACAAAAAAACAGACAGTGGCATCCAACTGCTGTCAGTGAACTGCACTCTACACACATTCTGCTGTCAAACTGCACCACACACACATGATGTACTTGATGAACAGTAGGTGTAAACAGAAACCACAACTCTTTCCTGCTTTGGCTCTTTATTTATGAAACAACAATAGACTCTCACAGTGCAAGTGACGCATACAGAAAACGGGTGGCATTTGACTCTAAAATGACCTGCTTAATAACAGAAAAATGTGCTACTATTTAAAGATTAAATATGCAAAAATGCTTCGAGATGCAGAAAAGACAATCTGCTGACAAAAATCCATAATGTAACAATAAAACAAATAGTTTTTGCAAATGTACAGAACAAAAACGGTACTTGCTTGTAGGAGTCACAATTTTAGTTGTAGATTTAGCGGTTAGCTTCCTTTCCCAAGCAGAAGATGAACCCAAAAGGAATAAAACCCAAGTACTCTGGTTCTTGGAGTGGCTACACTGTAAATTTATCAGTCTTAGTCCTGCCCCTGTTACTGTTAGTTTTCCACCTACAATTCCTAACTTATGCCAGTCTGAAACCACACCTGAAGTAACTAATTAGCAGTTAATTAGTAAAATACAGCAAATTATACAAAGTCAGCACTGAAACCAAGACAGAAGAACATAACTACACTTCACTGGCTAGATACCATACAATAAAAGTCTGTGTGTGTGCGTGTGTGTGTGTGTGTGTGTGTGCACGTATACCCGTGTGTGTGAATTTAAGTTTGTTAATTTAGTTTGATCTTAGCGTATTCTGTATTATCTCCATTATCCATTGCTCTGGGTGCTGGTCTGGTGGAGTTAATTTGGGCTACAGTAGAATACATCACATCATCCTGCAGAAAATATCACAATTACAAAATATTAAAACACGTACAGACTAATGCACACCCTGTTGAGTGGATTAATGCAAGTGTTAATATAATAAATGTATTGTATTGCAGAGGTGTTAATGGGTGTTAATTGTAATATACATTTAATCCATAACTGCACATGTAAATCTAATTTATGGCAGCACGTGTGTAATCTGTTTATACATTCACAAACATTTAAACACTCACCGGCCACTTTTATAAAGACACAGAAATCACCTGCAGTCTGTAATTTAATATGTGCACATATCTTGCAGGTGTGCGCCACTGTTTACTGGGTGACCACTGGAACACTGCTGAATGGATCCTACCTGAATGGTGGACCACTCTCAACAAAGAAGTGTCTCTGTAGTGGTAATGTCTTTAGGGCACGTATGAGTGTGTAACAAGAACAGCAGTGTGTCTGAAGTTTATACACAAGCCTGTGGAACTGTACACAGGTATATAATGCAGCTAGAAGATAACTGGATGTAGTGTAAAGGTGATCCTAATAAAGTAGCTGAGCAGAGTAACCATATACATACATCTGCCCTTTTTAATACAAATGATAAACGTGTGTTGATCAATTTTTCTTTAGTTAATGAGTGCTTACTGAAGAGAGCTTGAAAACTAGTCTGACCAAAATGAATTTTTCCAGTACACAAAAGATACCCAGATGACGTACTGCTGTGGCCAAATAATCCAGTACGTGACCAGGCCTGTCTCCATGGTGTACTGCATCTCATCATGCAATGGTGGCCGTAAATCTTCATACGTTCATAGAACTTCATACGTTCACGTGACCCCTTAGTATGGTTTACGTTTTAGTACACACTGGATATTATGCATCATACTACTACAGGGAACAGTAAACATTATACGGTATATAATGAGTCCAGTACGCAGCATAAGTATGTAGTAAGCTATTTTGTATATGGCCCAAATGTTTCTTGCCTCATGTCAGTATTACATGAAGGGATTGGCTGGCAATTACATTATTTCGATCTTAATATTGTAGTCATGTACAGAATGTCAGAACAATCATGCAGAAACAGTCACATTCACTGATCCAAGCTTTGACACTGTAGAACAGATCTGTGTACTGAATCAGAGTTCACTGATATTATAACATGTGACACTCACCCATGTCTGCTGATCTCTCCTCTGTCCCGTTTGTCCCTCTCTGCTCACCGTCTGTTCACGTGTCTGAACTACAAAATTAACTCAGTGTGAGATGGATGTGGTTAGATATATATGTATTTATGTATATTATATGTATGTGTGTGTGTGTGTGTGTGTGTGTGTGTGTGTGTGTGTGTGTGTGTGTACCTCTGTATCTCCAGCAGATGACTCCTCCTAATCCCATCAACAGCAGTAAACCCCCCACACCAGCTAATATGACATGACGTGTGTACAGTGGAGAAGTGTGAGCACCTGCATGTGGGAATGTGGGAAGCATTTATATTACATTTAAATGTATTAATTGTCATTTTAAATATTATATTGTATGAATGTTTAACAAGCATTCAAAGCATATTCTTATTGCCACACAAGCAAATAGAAAAGAACATGAATGGGTCTGTAATACGTCTCTACAGGCTCAGTTTGAAGTTACAGAGTCAGGCATTATACTTCATTGAGAGTTTACATTAAATGACACATTAAATAACTTTTATTCTCAGAAACATCACAGATTTAAAGAAACCATTTAACCATTTGGAGACGTCATTGTTGTAGTAGGTTTAGTTGAAGCTGTTGGACTTGATGTGTCAGTGTCCAATGGAGGAGGATTTACAGGTTTATATGGAGCCTCTGCAAGAATAGAAAAGTGTGATCAGTTATAAGTAATGAGGGTTCAGGGCTGTTATGTATTTAACAAGTTTAGATTTTGCACTACAGAACTGATGTATGTACAGTTTGGCCAAGCAGACGTGTTCAGTTCTCTGTGTGTCAGTGGTGGTGATACGTTGGCTAAGTCTGGAGCTGCAGGGCTCTGTAGGTGCAGTGTGTCCTTCAGTCATTTTCTGAATGAATGAATTAGGGGCTCCTGGGTCGAGTCTCTCTCTCTCTCTCTCTCTCTCTCTCTCTGTGTGTGTGTGTGTTCATTTCAGTTCAGTAAGCTTTATTGGCATGACCATATACCACTATAGTATTCTAGTATTGCCAAAGCGGTATTACAACATGAACATTACACAACATTGCAACCTTTGCAATTATGGAAATTAAGAATTCTGTTATAAAAGAACTTGAAGAGAAATGGTAATTGGTCTGAAATAATAATAATTAGAAGAAGTAAAAGTGAAAAGAAAGGAAAATAAATAATAAGGATGGAAAATAATAAATACTTAATAATAACAAATAGTTAATAATAAATAGTTAATAATGATAAATAGTTAGGTAACTTTTATAAACTGGGTAATATAGTCTCAGTGTGTGTGTGTGTGTGTGTGTGTGTGTGTGTGTGTGGGTGGGTTAATCACTGTCCCTCATCTTATGGCAGGCAGATATGTATCACCCAGCTAAAGCGCTGCTTTCCTTCTTTTTGCCCAGTAGGATGGGCAGTTTGTCAGTGTTAGACAGACACTTAAAGTTGGGGTGGACCGTCTCAGATTTTTTTTGCTGACAGAGTCTCTGTTCTCTGGGCAGCCATGACATTTATATTGGCTGGTCTGGACGGCCAGGCTGTGTTCTCTGAGTCTGGACTTTGTCAACGTGGTTCTGTGTTTAATGTCAGTCACTGTGTACAGGTCGTCTGCTACCGTGTACTGACGTTTTAGGGCCAGATAACGCTGCAATTTGCTTTGTGCTTGTGTTTTTGTTCCAGTCGGTGATGTAGTTTAGTTTGTGAAGTGTAATAATTTGGTTTGGTCTGATTGTTTGTACTTCAGACTGGTCCTGATGTTAGTGTTAGTGTGTGTTAATGAACTCAGTGTCAGCACCAGCTGTGAGAGGAGACTCTTCTCTCTGCTCTTTTTTCTCTCTCTCTCTCTCTCTCTCACACACGCATACTTATTACAACTCAAGGAGACGCGTTGACGTTCACCGCTTTGTTTCATTGTGAAAAGGAAGTGCAAAGCTCTCCCTGCTGGTAGACAATTAAATCTATTTTGTTTCATAAAGTCAAACGTTGTTTTTACCCCCATTCTTTGTCTTTTTTTAATTTTCTTTCTATCTCTCCCTCTCTCCGTCCCTCCTTCCTTCTCTCTCTCCATCTCTTGCTCCCTCCCTCCCTCCCTCCCTCTATCTATCTATCTATATACACTATGTATATATAACAGGATAGCGGACAAGAGTCATTAACTACAGGCATGAAATACAAATACAAACAGAAGATGTAACTAGAAACAGACAGAAGTAGAACTGCAGATCCTGCCGCTGGATAGATTTTTTTTGTTTTATGTAGTACAGTAGTTATTGGTACAGACCAGTCACTATATGCAGTCAACAACATTTCATACATTAAATATACAAGAGGTTGGTTTACCTGTTACTTGGAGTTTGACCTCTATAAGATGATCACTGCTAATGCTACACCTGTACTGTCCCCCGTCCTCTTTAGTCAGACCAGATATGAATAGAGAGAAATTTCCTGGAGCAGTAACCAGCTTAATTCTATCAGTGTAATGATTTGTCTGGTCAGTTGGGTAGATGACATTTGATTCTTCTATAAAACTCCATCTGACGTTTTTTGTCTCGGCCAGCAGTTCAGTGCAGTAACAGGGCAGCAGGACAGACCCTCCCACGTATCCACTCAGCATTGTGGGAGGATTCACAACATCCTTACAGACTAGAGAGAGCAGAAACACTGACATGTTACACTACTGTTATGAAGTAACCTGTACAACCAGTGACATTCTTCTGTGAACCATCATATGAAGACAAAACAAATCCATTTGTGAAATGTTTAACATCCTTTTGTTACAGAATTTATGCAAGTTTATGCTCTCTGTCACATGCATTAAAATATAAATGGATTAGAAAAATCTTGTAGAGTCAGTGGTTCTAGCCCATCTGGTGTAATACACAGTTAGTGTTAACCATCCTCCAACTCCAGTCATGGTCATTGTCTGACCACTGAACCACTGCTGGCTGGATATCTTTCACTGTCAGAACACTCTCAACCTACCCATAGCACTGAATCCAGTAACACTGCTGTACCTGAACCACTCATACCAGTACAACACCCACTACCAAGCCTCCAGCACTGTAGTGGGATTGATGTGTGGAGAATGGTTCAGTATCCACATATACTGGGACATCTGCGGTCAGAAACTGACCAGCGATATCCTGCGTGCAGGGTGACACACAAACTGTGTAAGACACCAGGTGGACACAGTCTGTAATTATACCTACACATTCACTTATTAGAGGTACTGAAAGTGTTCAGTGAGGGCAGGTGAAATGTATGTTAGTTGTGTTTAACTCTTCTAGACTGGTGACAGAGGGTGTCTGGTGACTAATATCTGAGGATAATGTGGTCCACATGTTGGATACATAAATATGTAATGGTGTTTCTCTATTTTTAAATGTCCTGTTTTTGAATTTTAGTCAAATGTGATGTATGTGTGTCTAATAAAGTGTGTGGTGAATGTATTTATATTACATTTATATGTGTTTGAAAAGCGAAGTTCATGATGGAGATCCACCAGGCGAAATCTACTTAGGAGATTTTAATTTGTCTGTGTTTCTGAATAATATTTTACCTGAAACAAAGTTTGATGTCTTTGTATTTATTCCCTTTAGTTTGACACCTGTAGTCTCCCTCATCCTCCTCAGTCAGGTGTGATATGAGTAGAGAGAGATTTCCTGGAGAGTGAGCAGTACCCAGCTGAATTCTGTTTCTGTACTGTTCACTCTCACTGGAGATCTCTGTATAACTGGAGTTTTGGTGTTTCTGCCAGGTGAAACTCTCAGGGCTGGTTTGTGGGTCAGTGCAGGAACAGGGCAGTAGTATTGAGTCTCCTGCGTATGCAGTGATGTCTGTGATTTTCTGATGTTCCAGTATACAGCCTGCAGAAACACACCAGTAGAAGACCTTCACCATCAATCCCCTCATGTACATGTCCCAACATTTGAGTTTCATCTCTTTACTCTTTTCATCTCTTTTCTCTTTAACATGGCTTAACTATCTCAAGCACACAGTGATTTGTGATTGTTCAGAGTAACATTTACTATACAACCATGTACTGACTACTTACTTTACTCTGATTATTATGCTCTAGTCTGAGCACTGAATCCGATATGCATGGGTTATATGTAATTAGATATAACTGCACCACAATGACACATTGAGTTCAAGGTTTGGTTTACAACTGAAAGCAGCCTACTAACCAAATCTTAAATTCTACCTTACATGTTCAGGTAATGTACAACACACACACGCGCACACACAATTTTATTCTCACCACCTACTTTATTAGAAACAGTAACATCACCCATTGGCACTAGTGTCCACATGTGCCTTTAAAGTGCCTTTTATAGGTGGTCAGAGATGTCGTCTCTAACTGAACTCCTACTAGATGTTTTCAGTGTTTCTTATAAAGTAGCTACTGAGTAGATATTTGATGATCTACAGAAGTAGAGAGAAGGTAACACACCATCAGCAGCATGGAGCACAAGGAGCAGATAAACACACACCTGCATTCTTACTGAGTTACACACACAATACACACAGCTACAGCAGGACTGCTGATACACACCATACACACACACACTTCAGAACTACACTCTACTGAATAATATGACAACTACAGTTATAGTGGAGAGGAAGCGCATTCAGATGAAGTTCTGACCAACGTCTATCCCCAACACAGACACACATAAGTAAGAATGACAACATTCTCACTCACATATATAGTGGTCCTGTAGGGTTTAATACATTGTCATTTGGTATGTCCTCTTTCTTCTTTATCAGTCAGTGATCTAGCAGATAGTTTCACATCATCAGTGAGAACGTCGTCATTGTAACTTGAACGTTTCAGTGCGTTGTCATAGAGACAAAATGTGGTTGCCAGTGGGAGTGACCTAAAATGACCTCCCTCAGCGCTGTTTGGTCAGTTCATTTCTCTATGACATAGTCCAAAGCTTCGAATCAGTACAATAAGGAAGAACCTCAAATGCTTCACAGGACTTCGTATGCACATCATTTCCAAAAAGGAAGTAAAAACACATCTGCAGGTAAAAACACACCTGCATTCCACAACACACTACATACAGCTATAGCAGTAATGAGCTACACATCTTTTACACTCTACAAAACTACAGTGTACTGAACACTGAAAACTGCAGCCCAGACTACAGTCTGTCTGTGGGAATCACCACACAACTATGACCTGGAACTCTACAACTCTCTCAGTAGAACTCCACTGAAGTTCTCCACCCACTAATATCCACAGTAGAGGGGAAGTGTGTTCAAGTGCAAAATAAATTATTCCTCCACTTCTTTCTCTCTCACATACAGAAACTCACACACATACAGACTAAATCCAACAGTGAAACAGTGTCTTTCTAGTGTCATCACTTCCTCCTGAGCTGCCCAGTGTTCAGTCCCCATCCTCAGTAAAGTGATCCTGCAGTAAGAAGTAGTGCTACACAGTGATCCCCCTCAGCACTGTTTGGACACATCATTTCACTCCTGCACATAAAGTGATCAGAGGACCAAACTGAATGTGTAGCTTAGCAAATATTAGACAGATCAGACAGGAAGAGCTCTAGACTACATGCTGATCAAAATAAACATTGATCATTTAATCAGGTAAACATGAGGATGGTCTGATAACATTCATATTATTCATAAAGTACAGGTGAATGCAGCAGTCTATGATCATGTAGTAGTTTTCATACTATTAAGAAAAAACTACTTAAGAGAAGTTGTGAAATCCACCCACTGACACAGAACCACTAAAGGAGTCACCAAAGTAAAGACCACTTTGGATGTAGACAGTACAATGTCATCACAACCCAACAGTTATCACAGGAAATAGAAACATTTTCTCACCTTTTCTGTTACTTTGTTCTTTTTGTTGTTAAAGCTGTCAAAAGCTGTTTAACAGCTGTTTGCTAAATGCTGAATATCTGTAAAGTAACTAATTGAGACTGTAGGCTAGTGTGCACTGCACTGTACCAACAACAACAGCAAAATAAAAACTGCAAAAAGACAACCCCCCCCCCAAAAAGTAAAAATAGCAATAAAAAAATGTATAAATATAAGAACTGAGAACAGCAATAGAGAGAGTGGACTTCCTTGCCTAGTACCTCTATGCACATTTTGTGATGGTATTACATTAATACTGACTGTGGCCTTAGGTGTGGTGTTAAAGATTTTACGCAATGTGAGCAGAAAAACTTCCAGTTTACTTTATTGAAAGCCTTCTCTGCATAGCAGTTTCTAATATGTGGCGTGAGGTGTGACGTATTTGTCACGGTTGGCCGGGCAGCCAGAGGGAGGGACACGCCCACTCCTGCTAGGGATCACACTAAACACCTGCCTCATTCCCAGTCTCCTGCCTACTAATCACCTTCACCTGTTCCTTGTTCATTCTCTCTATTTAAACTCACAGGTCAAGAGAGCGTGCAGCACATTAGTGGCCCGTCGGACTACTCACTCCCAACGTGTACATCGCTACAAGGACTATTGGAACAGAGTAGTGTTTGTCGTTAGTAGTGGTATCGTCACATATTGACAATGGAAAATAAAGAGCACTTTGGTGCAACCTTGCCTAGCGCTTCCTCTCAGCTGGCACCGTCACAGTATTAGGTTAAGTAGTCTACCATGTTAATGGTTGAGTGTCTCCTTTGATGAAACCAGTTTGATCAGGGTGTATCAGTGATGGACTAATATGTTCTAATCTAATGGCTAATGCTTTGCTCATTTTTTTTTTTCCATTTTTTATTTAAATGTTTCCAAGAGATGATATAGAGTTTTACTTAGAGATGGGGTTTGTACTTAAAGATGTAGATTTTATTAAAAGGACCAAATAAGGACGGACTTTAGTAAAACGTGTTCAGAGTTGTAGACCAATACCACAGACCAAACATCTTTCAGCTCCAAGACAGCCTGACTGATGTCCAAGGTGCTGAAACTGCACCCTTCAGGTTCAGAACCTGTGCTGTACACAGCTGCACTGTAAATGGCTGCCCAGTGGGACCCAGACAGGAGCCCCTGGTGCTTCCTCAGCTGTAGCTGTAGCCACTCACCTTCCCATCTCACCAAATACACCAAAAGGTCTTTAGAGGTCGCATATCCTACATTTTTCCTTTATTTTATAGTTTGCTTTGTTGTCCTCTTACAATGTTTTTGTGGCTTTATCTTCCAAAAAGAGTCATAATTCAGTTTTACACAATTATTTTCCAACCTCTCTTTATCCCTTGGAATTAAACAGTCAGTTTCTGTTGCTGTGCCTTTAAGATGTAAGATAAATGAGCTCTCTTCTGATTGGCTGCCCTGTATTGTGCTTCATTTAAAAAGTACTAAGAGCTGAAATATGTCTGAGAACTGCAATGTAGGTGTTAGGGGTTAAACTGCTGTAGGCCAAAGAGGCAGAGATAAGTAAATGAGCTGGTTCTCATGACATCAGAGAAACAGTGATTTCAAAACAGGCTATTTTTACAGATTATATTCTATATATAGACTGTAAGGAATTGGAGAGTAAACAATGTGTTTTGAAAATGTAACAATATTTGCATATTACTTAAAAATTATTTATTTCAATAAAGTGAGTGACATTCAGTTTTCCACGGTAGGGGCCCTTTAAGGACATGGGCCCAGATATGACTTTGGCAAAACCAATAAGCAGAGTCAGTCTGCACTGTTTGTATTTGGTATCTTTTGTGGTGCTGTGGTTGTTAAGGTGCAGTTCCATCTCTGAATCAGTGTCTCACCTACTTCCCCTTCAGTCTTGTTGCTACACTTGTATTCCACATTATGTTTGAGTTACTGTTTCTTTTCAAGAACACAGAAGGTAAACACATGTGCTACAGTTTACAAACTTGATGCAAATTCCTGAACGCTATACAAATTCAGAAAACACTTTATTCAAAATGACGTGTGCTATATTTTGGAAATGTGAGGCAACTTCAGAAAACACTTCCATTGTATTGTGACTGAGTTTGCAGCATTTCTGAAGTTGCACTGCATTTCAGAACTGTAGCGCACGTGTTTCCATTCTAATGAATTTGCTTTTTTTTTTTTTTTTTGCATTTTCTGCACAATGGGTCTTCACACCCACTGTAGAGCTGGACCTGGATACCTCACTTGTCTTGCCAAATGTATTTATCCAACACTAGTCCAACTCTATATCCTGTAGGTAGTGAGTTCTGCCCCTCCTCAGGTCTCCATGGTAAGACAGAGTAGTATCGTCTTGGATATGATGAGTATGTCAAAATTCATGAGATCAGAACTCACTGTAGCCTCTCCCTGGAACCCACCCCCACTCCCCACTTAGTGAAACACACAAAGGCACCAAACACATACATCATACACCACATGTAAAGGACAGTACCACATATACAATCAACCACAATGAGGTGTGACCTCTGTCACAGGCAGCTGGATACATAAGTGGGTAGTGAACATGAGCTGCATAATATACAGAATGAGGAAAAAATGAGGAATAAATACCACTAACAGAAACAGTGTGTGTGTGTGTGTGTGTGTGTGTGCGTGCAGCAGCATGGGCTGTCCAAGCCTCCTGACCAATTGATTAACAAATGAGGAATAAATAACACAAACAGAAATAAACAAGTGAGCACATTTCACACATAGCACGCAGTGCACCCAGATTAGCAATACATATGATAGGAAGAAGCGGTGCATGCTGGGAATTCTCACATCTGTAAACTGGTAGCCATGACTATGGTGACATCAGAATAACTTAGGAATAAATAAGAAAACAGTCTTTAAACTGGAGTCACTGGAATTTATGCTGCCAGAGTCAGTTAATGATTGATTGATTAAACCATGAAGTTCAGAGCTGAATCTCTGTCACTGATGAGGATTTGGAGACTGTTTGACAGTTTTCATGGGTGAGTGAAAGAAGTAAACATGTTGTTCACACACCACTAAGAGGAACAGCACAGCAGAATTTTAAGCTCACAGACCCAAAAAGGAAGCATTCGCATATGTATGTCTGTGTGTGTGTGTGTGTGTGTGTGTGTGTGTGTTATTTATGTATTGCTAAAGTGCACCAAGTTTAGCAATACATATGTGAGGAGGAAGAAGTGCATGCTAGGAAACTGTACTGTCTCTATGGTTTTATTTTTTTCTTATTTGTTCATTTTTTATTTGTAAATTTTTCTAAGCCTCTATAAGATAAGAGGAACAACATAGGAGAACTTGAAGCCCAAACACCCAACAAGAAGAGAGAGAGAGAGAGAGAGAGAGAGAGAGAGAGAGAGAGAGTGTGAGTGAGTGTGTGTGTGTGTGTGTGTGTGAGAGAGAGAGAGAGAGAGAGAGAGCAGGGCAGGGTGGGGCAAGGGGTGTTTTTGCATCTACAAGTATCACTTTGAATGTACATTTACTGTGTGTGTAAAATTGTCTTTCTCCAAGTCCTTCAGATGTGGGTCTGGCCATCCTGCAGCAGCTGTGCATGTTTTGTGTGTGTATGTGTGTGCGTGTGTATGTGCGTGAGAGAGAGAGAGTTAGTTATGTATTGTTAAATTGTTAAAAAGTGCTACAGGTTTGCTAGGAGGAAGAGGTGCTTGCTGGGAAACTGTACTGTTTTTGTGATATTACAGTTTTTTGCAAGACACAAAAACGGGGACATGTGACAATAATTGAAACCACTAACTCATGTAGCCCATCTCCTGACCTGTTATACTAAACCAAAAGCACCTTCTCTGATTTACACTCATTTTGTATTTCTAAAACACATTTTTTTCAATAGGCTAAACATAATTCTCTATATTGGACACATCATTCAACAGAAATCTGTGTGTTTCTTATAGATAACCCTCAAATGCAAATGATACATCCATTTACCAATTAACCAAACCCAGTACTCATAGGTGAAGACAATTATGACTAATTTGTACATGGAGCACTATACTATTTGTAGAGCCTGAGCACTATAAAGAGGCCACAGGCTCGATGTCTTGGTTGGATATCAATGGAGGTCAATATTGGAAAGAGAGGATGAGGACGAGGAAGAGCAATTATCACAGATGAGCTTTGGGCCACTTTGGTTGACCATATGGTTAAGCATGTGCTGTGTTTCAGGAAAGCTGAGCAGGGGTCCAGCCTAATCTGAGTCACTACACTGTACGAAGTGTCAGGAAGTACTCTAGTCAGTGTCCCTGAGCAATATGGGGGTAAACCATATAAATAGGCTAAAACAGACAGCTGTCTGGATGAAACCCTCTGGGAAGTCCTGATAGCTGAGACCTCCTGATTGAAATGGATTTATTCAGTACCAGTCCAGCCCTTGAACCCGCAGGTAGTGAGCTCTGCCCCTCCTCTGGTCTCCATGGTAATATAGAGTAGTACTGTCTTGTTTGACTGCTAGCTCAATAAGGGATATGATGGGCATGTCAAAATTCATGAGATCAGAATCCTCTGTAGTCTCTCCCCCAAACCCACCCACACTTGGGAAAACACACAGAAGCACCAAACACATACATCACACACCACATGTAAAGGACTGTACCACATATATACAAGTGAGCACATTTCACATACCACACCATAATAAAAAACAAGTTGTTTTTATAAATGTACAGATTTATAGAGCAAAATTATCCTTGTAAGAGTCACAATACTCTTGTACTCTTCTTGTTTCTCAATTTTGTCAGTCCTACTAATGTCCCTACAATTCCTACCTTATGCTGGTCTTAAGTAACTAATTAGCAATTAGCAAGTAATTAGTTCCTCTCTACCGGACGAAACCACAGCGCAGATTTTAGTGTCACTTAACGGGTCAGGTCGATGAAGAATCAAATTTACTTTATTTTCCCTTAACTCGGGTGGACAAGACATGTTTGGAGTCCATATTTTGCTCCTTTAGAACAAAAAGCTGCTAACATTGCTAACAAACACTGGAAGCCAACAGCAACGATAGCTAATAGGATTTGTAAATAAGTCAGATTTCGAGCTACATGTCCTCAAACCTCATGCAGGTCACTTCCCGGTGACGTGTTTCTTGACTTGTCTAGTTCACAGTGAGTTATACGACACACTGACTAGTCTGGGAGACATTTATTAACACTTGGATGCGGTTTGACTGGCTTGAGAGAAGTTTGTGGGCATGGATTTACGAAGGCTATATTTGAGCTGCTGTTCACTTCCAGTGTTTGCTAGCAACGTTAGCATTTAACAGCTTTTGTTCTAAACTAAAGAGGCAAAATTTGGACTTCAAACATTTCTTGGTCGATAGACAGAATCTGGGGTAAGTGGTGAGCTGCTGCTCTCTGCTGATCTCAGATATAAATACCTTTGTGCAAATGAATGTATGAGGATGACAACACCTGTAAAGAAAAGGTAACACTCACCATCAGCAGCGTGGAGCACAAGGAGCAGATAAACACACACCTGCATTCTTACTGAGTTACACACACATTACACACAGCTACAGCAGGACTGCTGATACACACTGTACACACTCTTTAATACAGTCTACTGAATGACTTCACAGCTGTACTTATAGTGGAGAGGAAGTGTATTCAGATGAAACTCTGACAAACTAACCACAACACACACACACCAAATATAGAGATGCGGTAGGTTTTGTAAGTTGTCATGTGGTACGTCCTCTTTCTTCCTTATCAATGAGTGATCTATCAGATATTCTCACATTGTCAGTGAGGACGGTGTGATTCTTAGTTAAGTGGCTCCATCCTTTGTCATAGAGACACGATGTAGAAGCTCAGCTGGTGAGACCCAACATAACCTCCCTCAATGCTCTTTGGTCAGTTCATTTCACTACGACACCCAAAGTACTTCAGAGGCTTATTAATGAAAACAGTGTAACGCTTCCTACCTGGAGTGAGGAACAGGTGCTACGGGGTAACCACAATGCATGGAGTTAACATGGAGTGACACACACTGGTGTGGGCAATCTGAAAGACTTTTATTCTTTCCTGGACCACATCAAGCCAGGTCACATGGCTATCAACATTCTACTTATACGTAAAGGAAACAGTAAAAAGCACCGTACAGCGTTACCAAAGAAAAAGGAGTGTTGAGAGGGCGAGCAGAAAGGTGACGGCTCGCTCTCTCTCTCTCTCTCTGTCTGTCTGTTACTCAATCTACATAACCATAAAGCTCCCTCTTAAAGGTGCAGTATAACTGTGTCTGTTACAACAGCATGTGGAATTACAGCAGCCACAGAACTGGCTACCTGAGACTTTAAAAAAGTTTGAACAGATATTTAAAGGAGCATTTAATTTCAGAGCATTATTTTTACCCACAATGCAGTGCATGAAACATAAGTCAGGGTGAATTTTAATTGCACATTTTCATCTTGAGTAGTGTGGTTCAGTTTCAAATTTGATGTGGAATTTGTTTGCAGAAGTAACATGTTTGTTGACCAAAAAACTGGTCCTCCTTCTGTAAGAATGTCACTCCACCACTAGAGATGTGAACTCTACACACACCAAATGTGTTGTTGCTTTCAGCTTCTGCGTGTGGGTTTTATATATATATATAAATATATAAATCCACCTGATAAAAAGAACTGCCAAATCTTTATCGAATTTATCAACTTTTACAATACTTTTTCAGATCATATCTAAAGCTGCACTATGTAGAATGTATGTTGTCCACTACACTATCTGACAGAAACCTTGGCCTCACCATAAAGAAACAATGTCATCGTGAAGACTTACTGTGCCCTGGGCCTACATGGCACTGTGTTTACCGTCCACTCTGCCCTGGTGGCACAATGTTTACCATGCCCTGGGCCCTGGGTGGTGCTGTGTTTACTGTGCACAAATTCAGGCATCTGAATAGAAATAAAGGTTTTGAGTGAGACCTGAATGGGTCTTCATTTGTTTTGACAAAACAATCATAGCAGTCTCTAAACACCAATCAGGGGCAGGGGAGTTATAATAGCAGGGGTGTTGGTGATAATTGTCATTGTTTCATACACATATTACTTAAGTCATGGAAAATATGTAATTCTAAAACAGACGTGGCAATGTGACAAACAAACATTAACCTCCAAACTCTCCGACTGACCTGTGACTCATTTATAAATCAGTTTGGAGTTCTTTCAAATCAAAGTTTATTTATATAACGCTTTTTTAAAACAGATGTTGTCACAAAACAGCTTTACAAATGTCCAAGTCCAAGCTACCAGTGAGCAAGCGAAGGGCAACAGTTGCTAGACAAATCTCCCAAGGGGAAGTAAGAGGAAGAAACTTTGAGAGGAACCAAGACTCAAAAGGGGGGCCCATCCTCCTTTGGCTGACAATGGTCGCCACAATAATGACAATTTAAAAAGAAAAATGAATTTAATAAGTGAAAAAATTAGCAATTAATGTCTAGTCCAACTTTCTAGAGGTCCTGTTATTGTCCTGAGTTGTGCATTCCCGATGTTTTGTCTTGTATGTTGATTCACTATGATGACCTGATCACAGCAGTTGGTGCAACATCCAGGCCCCTCTGAGTCTGTCAGGGTTCAAAATCAGATTTATCACCTCTGGTTTGGTGTCAGATAAAGTAATAAGAATTACAGTAACACTGCTTCTAAGGCAGTAACTAGAGGAGCCATAATTGTAAAAATACGTATACAGTTCTGGTTTGACCGTTTGAGCAGTGACTGAGTCAGAAATCCGACTTCAGAATGCTATAGTGATATTTGTCATTGTTTCATACACATATTACTTAAGTCATGAGAACTTTGTAATTCTAAAACAGACATGGCAATGTGACAAAGGTACATTAACCTCCAAACTCTCTGACTGACCTGTGACTCCATTTAAAGAATGTACAATGTATGGTAGCTAGGTCTGACATTGAGGATTTTAGAGGGGATCTAATGTTTTTTAATGTTTGTGCATTAGAGAGTAAGAATTTTAGTTCTTTTTTCAAATGTATTTGATCTTATATTACTTAATGTCTGTACTGGATCTGAAAACCCCCTTGTCCTGTAACTGATATCTTAACTTTATTATATATCTCTAGGATTAGGTAAAACCATGCATATTAAAAGTAATATGTTTAAAACCATTATATTCTTAGATTTAGTGCTTAGATTTTTACCAATCCCCTATCATTTTTCCTCCTACCCCTTGTTTTCAAGTGTCATCTTGCCCCTTGGGACTGAGTTACAAAGGCTAGTGGTTGAAATCTTCCCCCTTGCTTCTGCATCCATTTTTCAATGATTCACAAGGAATTCTGAGAAATTTCTCATAACACTCAATTTTGAGTTAGACTCTGAATCCCTCAGTTTGGAGGGCCATTTAGCCCTAAGACCTCACCCTAGCCCTATATCAGAGACCCAACCCCTACTCATGAACACCACATATGGAGGGCCAGTGCTAAGTGGTAGGGTCAAGGGGTGAAATGTGATTGGGCCCAAGTGAAGGTGTATGAGGCTGTAAAGGAAATGCTACATGCTTTTGTGATTCACATACAGTCAGTAGTATCATGTTCTCCAGGAAGAAATGCTAGAGGCACAGGAACATGGGAAATAATTATGTTTCTGGGAGCCACAATGACTGGATTTAGAACCTCTGTGCTAGCTGAGCTGTTTTTTAAAAAGAAACACGTGATCTGAGCGAGCTGTTAGTTGTGGTTTTGGTCCTTGTGGTTTTAACCAGCAATTTTTAGTATTAAGTGTAACGGCTCATAGCAAAGGCAGAGTCTAATTATAACTGATCACCCAGGCTCTGTTTAACTGGCTTGTCAAATATCTTTCAAATACATAATAAATAGAATAATACAAATATTTA
The DNA here is from genome assembly GCF_041902795.1 of Electrophorus electricus. Classification (NCBI taxonomy): domain Eukaryota; kingdom Metazoa; phylum Chordata; class Actinopteri; order Gymnotiformes; family Gymnotidae; genus Electrophorus; species Electrophorus electricus. The sequence continues at coordinate 5,684,390 of NC_137498.1, forward strand.
CACTTTATTACACTTTATATTTACACTTTATATTTACACTCTGTTGCTGATTTTATGTATTTATGCTGTGTGATGTTTGCTGTATTTATGTATTTTATGTTTATAAAGTGTCATGACTACACTATACGTAGTGTATGCAGTTTTTGTCCATCAGTAGACTGGTTGTGTTACATGGCTGCATTAATGATAAGTTGTCAACAAGGAGGCTTTTTTAGCTTTCTGGTGGTTTCTCAAGCCTCGTCTTTCTTCCCCCACAGACACCCCCACACTGAAACCACAACATGCATGTCTAGTTTACAGAGGCACCAGGGGCCTTGTGGGCTCTGTGAAACTACACAATGAAAAAACAGACCTCAGGTGTACTCAGGACTCACAAGACCCCACATTACTGTAGTGACATCCTTGTGGACTTCAGTGAAGTACTGCTGAGAGAGTTCTGGACTGATCTCTGAAGTCAGTGTGTGTCCACAGTGGTAGTGGAGTTCTGGGTGTAGAGTTGTCAGTGTGTGCTGGGAGGTCAGTGGTGTTTCCATAGTGACAATGCTGCTGAGTTTGTGTTTTCTCTTCACTGAAGGTAAGTGTGAAATTCTCTTTAATGCTGAATTGCGTTAAATTATACATTTATTTGTTAATATAAAAATGTTATTTAAGCAAGCTGACCTTTTTCGGGTAGAACTGAAAAAATGTTTTGCTTAACAAATAATTATTAAATATTTCTGCATATCTTATGATTCCATCTTATGAAGTCTGTGTACTTTTTAATATAGCTAAAATAGAATTGTCCTATATTTCCTGGTATACGTTTCTATAGGCTACACTGTAGTAAAAAGTAGAAGACAATTACATGTTATTGCTTTAGTACGTCTTTGTCTCCATGTGCTTTTGTATGTTTTAGTTTGTAGCTCCTCCCCTGCTCTGCCCCTTGACATGTGTCTCATGTGAGTTTTGTCTCTTACTCCTCCCACTAATTGTTTCCAGATATTCCCTGTTTGTCTCCTGCTGTATAAACACCCTAATGCTAATGTCTACAGTCATGGTCAGCGCATGACCCTACTTTCATGTAAATACTTGTGTCATGAAATAACTCAGCTCAGTGAATACATCAAATATAACATACAGGCTCCACTTTTACAGCAGTGTTCTTAATCTATTAGTGGTGTGAGAAAAATATGGTTTGTGGACTAAATTGTGGTAGAAAAGTATTTGATAAGTGTATGGCATCTTAATGTGAATATGTGCAGTTTTTAAAGTCAATAAACATTTTGCTCTCAAAACACCTTATAATCGTCCCAGAAGAAGGAGGAGACTGTTCTGGTCTGAGAGCTCAGGATGTCTGACGTCTGCTGTGGTTTCATTTCTCACAGTTCCAACCAGTGGGCAGTGGATACCAGATCAGAATCTAAAGCCCATTTTAGACCAGAAGTGACAACCGTGCTGCTTCGACACCTCTGCAGCTGAGCTGTGGTCACACACTCACAAGCTCAGTTTCCTTCTAGTCTATTTCTTGCCTTATGCCATGACAGGCTTATCAGTGGTTTCTAGCTAGAAATGGTACAAAATACTACATTTATTCTGTAAAGTGTAGTTTAATAATCAAAACAGCACAACTCTGACTGCTGGGTCTATTCTAATGTGAAATTGGGATAAAGGATGATGTTTTAAACAAAGACTAAAACTAGGACTAGGCTCCAGTGTGTTCTCAATGGTAGGTCCAGATTGAATTTAATTTAGTACAAAACAGGTTTAGTATGAGTAGGACTGGTATGGTTACTGATAATTTGGGGAATATTGTGTACTGTGAGGAGAGATGTCAGTACTTCACTGAGAAAAGGGACTGCTCATGTACTACCCAAACCATGTCTATGTTCAAAGGGTGATTAATAGAGTTTATCAAAGTTCAAATAGGTTCTTATTGTGAGTAATGCAGGTTTTTGTTGTTTGTTTTTGACTCATTCAGTAAATCCAGAACTTCATATTACTCACAAAAAATCTTAAAGAACTTTTCTGCATAAGCAATGGTCCACAACAAATTATTGTGATGTGGAAACTGAAAAAGCAAACAAAAAGCAGGTCCTCTCACTATCTAGAAATTCTTAAATGTGTGTGTGTGTGTGGGTGTGTGTGTGTGTGTGTTTGCATGCTTATAGACTCTGGAGACATAAAGCAGACAGCATTCTGTAGTGACAGTGCATAATAGTTCAAAGTATATTTACCAATAAAACAAATTTGATACAATGAATAAAATATTAAGTATACAGGACATCATAAGACAGTGCAAACATAAACTATATGAAGTCATGAAAAAGTAATGCAAAAATTTGTATATGCGCAAGCTTTGAGGTGATTAACTCTATAAACTGCATTTTAAAACTATAAACGTAGAAAGAGGAGTTTGAGAATAAGAGTGAGGGGATAATATGTCTGTTTGTTTCTCTCCTCTACATCAGACTCCACCCCCTTTGCTTTATAATGAGCATGTGTGTCTCCTATATGGTTTCACAGATGCAGCATCATGGTCAGTGTGGGGTTGTGGGATACATCACAAAGGAAGAAACAACCAGAGTCCTCACAGGTCAAAGGACATGATGGCACTGTGTGTGGTTTTGTATGTCTCTGTAAAGCTGGTGATGTGAACTTGAAAAGAAACATAAGAGCTCTGGCCAAGTTCATTTGTTCCCAGTTCCTCTCTGCTGGGTGGACATTAGGGTCTGGAGTACTGAAGTAATGCTGTGAGAGTTCTGGAGTCAGTGTGTGTCCACAGTGGTAGTGGAGATCTGGGTGTAGAGTTGTCAGTGTGTGCTGGGAAGTCAGTGGTGTTTCCATAGAGACAAGGATGCTCAGTTTGTGTTTTCTCTTTACTGTACTTCCTCTCACTAAAGGTGAGTGTGAAATTCTCTGTTAATGCTGAGTGACATGAAACTGTACATATATGTGATAATCTAAAAATGTTATTAAAGTGAGTTGAATCATTCAAGATTTATTTGGCCAAATTAGAATTATAACCTGGCTGGTCTTAGGATGAAAAATATGATTAAAAGGTCCAGAATGCAAACAGACTATATCTTTGCATGAAGTAAAGTTTATTAATCAAAAATAAATCAAAAAGTCAAAAGATGTTATTTCAGAAAATGAAAAGACAGGTTGGGGAAAATGAAGGGAAAAAGAAATACAAAATAAATTGCTAAAAAGAGCTGGGAAAAGTTAAAGAGTAGGGCTAATTTTGTTGGAGCGCTTGGCACAGGACAAGGTGCTTTTTATAGCCTGCCATGCTCATCTGAAGAAGATGCGTACTCTTCAACTTCTTGCATTCTGAGCCTTTATATTTGAAATAAAAGTAGAATTTTTAAACTGGTGTCCATGGAGTGGATGTATGTAAACTCTGATTATTGATGTGGTGCTTTGATGCTACTCACCAGCTGGGGTGTTTTCCACTTTGACTGCCTCTGTAATAGATTCCCCTACTCCACCCAGATCCTCTCTTACATCTACAGATGTTTTTGTTTTGTTTTTTTTCCCCAAAAATCAATAAAAATGCAATTACATAATAAAGTATAATCACATATTTAAAGTGAACAAACATCATGTCCTACTGTGTGTTCTTAATGGAAAGCTTGATTTTTGCAAGAAAGTACATCTGCACCTTCTACATGGGCGCTGTGGTCTAAAGAGCAAATCTCTCCCGTTGACTCTGTGATCATAAAGTGTTCAGCAGTTCTGCTCCGGATGGTACGAACCTCCTTACAGTCCTCCTGTTTCTTGGGTGAGAAATGAGAAATAATCAGTGATGAATTGTAAAGGAAAGGAATCATCCATTGACCACACCTGGGCAGTGGAAACTCCACTAATGGACAGAATATTTTGGACTACCATCTGTACAAGTCAGGAAAGTCTGAAGGCTAAATAAATAAAACTGTGGATACAGTCTATATAAATCATTAAAATTATAGTATAAAATGATAGACACTTACACTTTCTCCCAGATTGGCTGAGTAAACCCAGCAATGGTAGCAGGGTCTCTATGACTCTTGTGTCTTCTGGTAATGATATTAGTAATGAAGTTGTCCCTTGGCATCTAGAAAGGGCAGAAGAAAGCTCTATTGTATTGAACGATAATAAAGCCGTTTTATTTCTTTTAAAAAGTCAACAGTTTGTATGTGTTTTTGGACAACTAAAAAAAAACATTTTTAAAAATTAAAGATTTATTCCTAAGAAGTAATTGAATTTGAACTGAAAATTAGGCTTTGGTTACAACACAATTTTCTATAAACAAGGCTTATTTTACATGTATTTGTGGACAGGATTACTTTTGTAGCCTAGTTTCATAACTATATTGAAATGAGAAATCAAAGCCTATAGACTTTATTGTTTTATATAGTTATATAGCAGAACAAATGGCCAACCTTAGCTCAATTTCTTGTACAAATGTTAAAAATGTGAATCAAAGTTTGCCTGTTGTCCGACAGTGCGTAATGGCCACACTCGTGGTCTTACAGAGGCTTTTCTAAAACAAGCGCAGAAATCACTTTCCCTTGTCTCAGTCAACGTATTTCATATAATGGAGTTCGGTTACGCGAATATTTTCAGCTACGTCCCATTTATTTAGTTCATTCTCTATTCACTTATTCCGCATTTATAAAATATTTGTGCGGTCCGTTAAGTTAAACAAACTCGCTTGACGTAGACAGACGTTTATTAGACGAACACGAATAACGAACACAGTGGCGCTCACACGAAACAGGCAAGATGAACATGCGCAATGTTGAACACAGCTTACAAAAATAAAGTGCACCACGTACGTAAACATTAGCGAGAACACAGACCGACAGGGATGCACACACCAACCGGGGTTTAAACACACACAGACATTAGGAGAATAACCCGGTGCAGGTGTGTGTGACTACATAGTCGTGGTTTCACACAAGACCATGAACTCCCACTGCAGGCGGCGGGCCGTACCACGTGACTAGTGGGGCGGGGAGCTCACTATCAGCCCACTAATTAGTTCTCCGTTCAGTCACAAGTTCTCCATCATTAAAATGTGTGTTCTCATTTTAAATTCGCATATTGGCTACTTGTTTATAATACGATTCCGTTATCAAATATTTAGTATCTGCCTTTGTAGATAAAACTAAATTCTACTTACGTTTTGTTTTCGTTTCTCAGTACCTCTTATGCGTGAAGAATTGTTTGTAGTCTCTGTTGATGTTTTGTCTAAAATGATCGTCATCCACTCGATAAACTGATCTGGGGTCAGAAATAGAATGACACAAATTATGACATAATGAAGCGCTAAATTCTGTTCAGTGGCTGATTAGAACAATGACAGAAGTGCAGCTGAAATGACATTATAGTCTCATATTATAAATCACATTTTAACATCATTTCCCCCTCTTTACGCTATCACTTTGTTATCAGGCTCAGATTAAAAAATCTAAATAAAGTAAATATAACCTATACATATAAACTATATATTAATTAATTAGTAATCATTCCACATAGGTACAATTCACTCACTCTGTATTCGTTATAGTCCAAAGTCATTTGAACACTCATTAAGGATCAAAATGCAACCTAAACAACAACAATAATAAATTCTTAAGAAATTATACAATTTTAACTGAAAATTAGGCTAATTGATCATATAACAATGTTCAACAAAACAAGGCTTATCTTTACTCGGGTGTTTCAGTACCAAGGCTACGCAGTTATGCAAACACTTTCTTGCATAATATATGCTTATATTATGAAATTGACCAACTAGACAAACAGAATTGAATGCTCTGTTCATTACCGCTTCAAATGGTTTATTATTTTTTAAAGGTGCCTGATTGTAGCCCCAAAATATATCCTATATGAAGTGACCTGCATTAAGAAATTAATTGTTCATGTCACTTACTATTATTATTGTTAGTAGTATTAGTATTTAGTGGGGAATCATTTTATGGTGTTGATTGGAGAATACTATTAAACAAATTAATCTTTCTATTAGTAGTAGTTGATGAAATTAATAACTTATAACCATTTGGAGATGTCATTGTTGTAGTAGGTTTAGTTGAAGCTGTTGGACTTGATGTGTCAGTGTCCACTGGAGTAAGAGTTACAGGTTTATATGGAGCCTCTGCAAGAATAGAAAAGTGTGGTCAGTTCTAAGTATGAACTCTGTTTCTGTACTGTTCACTCTCACTGGAGATCACTTCCCATGTGTTTCTGTTTGTGTTGTATTTATACCAGGTGAAGCTCTCAGGTCTGGTGTGTATATCAGTGCAGGAACAGGGCAGCAGCCTGAGTGCTGCAGCTGATATGCGTGAGATTTAACTGAACCTCTTCTTTCTTCCTCTCACAGTCTCACATCTCACATGAGAATGTCATCATTCTTACTTAAGTTGGCTCGATCCGATGTGGCGGGCCAGTGGGATGGACCCAAAATGACTCCCTAAGTGCTGTTAGTTCAGTCCAGCACATCTGCCCCTTTGTACATGCATCATTTATGAACGTATTTAAACACATCTGTCACTGGAGTGGTTGTCGGTCTTTGTTCGTGCTCAGGTTGATGTTAATGGTAATTTAATAAATGCATGTCTTCGTCAAGAGATGTCTGCGCTTCCTGCTCCTTGCCTTGTGGCACTTGGGCCGTCACAACAAACAAAATATTTGTATTTTCTTATACCTGCATGCGGGGGTGGCATAATGTGAATAAGTGAATAAATCATATAAAAGCAGATGTTGTGTTCACTTTGTTTTCAGTAGGCTACACCAAAAGTGAGGAGGAGGCCTTCAGTATTTTGAGGAGTTCCCTTCAGTATTCTGGGAAGAGTCTCATATATAGTCAGGGCCATTGGACCTGGACTTCACCGTCTCTCACACCAATCTTATTCCCACTTCCTAAAAAAAGAGAGAAGCCTGCAGCCAAGGGATCAGTTAAGATGAGGCAAAAAGCAAAAGAAAAAATAATGTATATGTAACATGCTGCAACCGTCCCTGATCTGGGCTGAGTTGCAACATCTGACTTGCAACATCTGACTTCTTCTATTCAAATAAATAAGTGGATGTCATGTGTAATCATTTAGCATTTTTTCTTCACAAACTCAAATATTTATTGTATAAACTGAAAAATCTTTAGGATTTAGCATTGTTGTGAATCACTAAACTAATATTTAGTTGTATAACTACTCTTTTCTGAGAACTGCTTCAGATCTGTGTTGCATGGAGTCGACCAACTTCTGGCTGCTGTAAACAAGTATTCCAGCCCAGGATGCTTTGACAACTTTCCACAGTTCCTCTTCATTTCTTGGTTTCGCCTCAGAAACAGAATTTTTGATGTCCCCCCTGAAGTTTTCTATCGGATTAAAGTCCGGGGATTGGGCTGGCCACTCCGTAACTTTAATTTTGTTGGTCTGGAACCAAGATGCTGCTCGCTTACTGGTGTGTTTGGGGTCGTTGTCTTGTTGAAACATCCACTTCAAGGGCATTTCCTCTTCAGCATAAGGCAACATGACCTCTTCAAGTATTTTGATATATGCAAACTGATCCATGATCCCTGGTATGCGATAAATAGGCCCGACACCATAATAAGAGAAACATCCCCATATCATGATGCCTGCACCACCATGCTTTACTGTCTTCAGAGTGTACTGTGGCTTGAATTCAGTGTTTGGGGGTCATCTGATAAACTGTCTGTGGCTCTTGGATCCAAAAAGAACAATCTTACTTTCATCAGTCCACAAAAAGTTTCTTCATTTCTCTTTAGGCCAGTCCATGTGTTCTTTGGCAAATTGTAACCTCTTCAGCACATGTCTTTTTTTTAACAGTGGGACTTTGCGGGGGCTTCTTGCTGATAGATTAGCTTCACACAGGCGTCTTCTAATTGTCACAGTACTCACAGGTAACTTCAGATCGTCTTTGATCACCCTGGAGCTGATCGTTGGCTGAGTCTTTGCCATTCTGGCTATTCTTCAATCCATTCAAATGGTAGTCTTCCGTTTTCTTCCACATGTCTCTGGTTTTGTTTTCTATTTTAAAGCATTGGGGATCATTTGTGCTGAGCAGCCTAACATTTTCTGAACTTCTTTATATGTTCTCCCCTCTCCAATCAAAGTTTTAATGAAAGTACACTGTTCTTCTGAACAATGTCTGGAACGACCCATTTTTCTCAGATTTTCAGAGAGAAATGCATGTACAACATGTGTTGGCTTCATCTGTAAATAAAGGCCACCTGATTGACATCTGTTTTTTCACAGAAGGAATGACCTCACTAATTGAACTCTACACTGTTATTATTTTGAACTCGCCCGTTTCAATTAATTATTCAATTACACAAACTCAGGAGCATACATATCAAGAATATATATATATATTGTGATGGAAAATGATACGAAACTATGTATTATGTGATTCATATAAAATCACACTGATCCTTTTGTTCTTAAATTAATAATGCTGTTTGCACATTTGTATCCACCTGTTGCTGATTAAGTTGAACATGTATCAGGAACTGTTAACATCAAGGTCAACTTGACACACAACCCACACTGTTTGGAGTCAGTTTGGGTTGGTTTGTGGAAAAAACCAAGCCGAGAGCTGATTGGCTTATAGCCACAGCAACAAAGGAAAGAAGAGATGCTTAAGAAAAGATGATTGGTTAAAGACAGCACAGGAGTAGTATAACTAGCCACGGTTTTGTATACTCGGGGCTCCCTACCTGAGGAGAGCCAAACATTTATTTTATTCTTTTTCTTATTAAATTACTCTCTTAATCACGTCTGACTTGCTGTATGTTCAAAATTCCACAACAATATATATATATATATATATATATATATATATATATATATAAAAATTCCAAGTGTTGCTTGTTGACATTTATTTTGAATTTGTCTTATTTTCTCTTAAGTTGCAGTGTACTCATTTATAGTTTTATTAAAACTCCTCAGGAACTGCAGTGTCTCATTTATAGCTTTACAATGTAATATAACTGAATTTTAATTGAACCTAAATAAAAATTAATTGAACAGTTGTTCATCTATACAGTGCAGGCTATACAACTCTAGGTAGGAGGCTAGGCAGGACGCATGAACGAGCCGACAAAAGTTACGTTTATTAACACCAGACAAAAGACAATGTAGCACATAGGCTAATACATGGTCAATCACCGACAACATCCACTACTAAACAGGAAAGTTATATACATGCACAGTAACAACACAAAACAAGGAGCAGGTGTGAAACACGGGGAGGGCATGGCCATATGAATGAACACACACGCACACACCCACCCACCCCAACAAATCTGGGAGGAGGGGCCGTACTGTGAAAATTTACACATCATTTTTTATTTCATTAAAGCCAAAAGCACTACTACTGTGTGCTTAATTTGAATTTAATTTGATGCTGGCATATTCTGTATAATCTGCATTATCCATTGGAGTGGATGCTGGTTTGCTTTTCTGACTGTGTACTACAGTGGAGTAAGTGACATCATCCTGTAGGAATAACACATTAACAATTGTTACATAACACACATGTTTACAAAACACACATTCAGTATGATACATACCTGTTCTTGTGCTGTTTTGCATTTTGCTTTTGGATTTACAGTTGCGTATAGGACACACGAATCTTCCTGTAGAAACACAGAAATGAAAAATTAGCAAACTTGTGTAAACACTAAAACACACTTTCACAAAAATATTGTATATAGGAGTCTATACATGCACACAAATGCACAATTGAAATACACCAATTACCTTTATGCACCTGTGACCATCATGCAAAAGGCAACAACAATATCCTATATGTGGTGTGAAATCACTGGTACATGTCCAGAACATGTCTCCGTTTTCCTATGAATGCAGTGATAAGAGCTGTGCTCCATAAGGGCACAGGTGAAGTGAAACACATGTAGAATTTAGTGGTAAATCATCCTTGTTCAAAGAAGGACAATATAACCAGCCTTAATACCTACAGGTCAGAAGCTTTAACATCAGTAGTCATGAAATGCTTCAAGAAGCTGGTTCTGTCAAGTCTATCACTCCCACTTCTTTGGACTGATATAGTTTTACAGAGCAATCTGCACTATGCACAGTCACAATCAACACTATGTCTGTACTCATCTGGACCTTCTAGGATCCTATGACAAAGAGTCATGTTTGTAGACTTCAGCTCTGCTTTCAACACAACTAAGAGTGGAACACTGCGTCTGTCAGGGTATTTTCAACTACCTGTCAGATAGAAAGTAGCGTGTGTGCCTGGAACCTTATCTGTCAGAGCCCCTATCCATCAGCACTGGGGTTCCTCAAGGCTGGACACTCTCAGCCCTCCTCTTCTCCTGCTACACCAACAAGTGCATCTCCAGCTATCATCAAGCAAATTACCCTAACAGGACTCGTTAGCAACACTGACGGGACTGCTAGTGGAGTCAAGTGGCTCGTCTGGCTTTGTGGTGCACTGAACACAACTTGGAGGTCAACATGCAAAAAGCAGTAGAGATGGATGATACGTTTCTGAAATAAGACAACTGTCCATCTCCCTTTGTAACTCAGTGCAGTAAGTGATGTGGAGTCTGAGCTTCCTACACACCACCATCTCCACTGATTTCAAACTGGAGATCACAACAGCCATAATCAAAATCGTTCATCAGTGTATCAGGAGCTGCTTTATATCAGAAACTCAACATGGACCCCACACATCTAGGGAACCCCACACACTATCTGTATAAAATCCTCTGCTCAGGTATTTGGTACTGCTTCAACAAAACCTGAACTTCACAACCTGTGTTTTCTCAAAGATGGTTTTCCTTTAAAAAAAAAAAAAAAAACATTAAAAAAGTGCTGCATGTGATATATGTGATCCCTTATTTGAACTGTATTGTACTAATTGCATTGTATCATCTGAACCCCCCCTCAGTATTCAGATACAAAGTAGCACTCACTTGAACAGGTGAACAAAGCACAGCAGAACAATCCTGTAAACACACACACACACACACACACACACACACACACACACCATGGAAGATTTGACCTTGAAGGACGTGTGCCAGTAATGATGTGGAGGTTGTTTTTCTTATGTTACAGTGGATGGTATGTGAGCATTCACCTGTGTCTCCTGCTCTCTCTTCTCTTCTGTTTGCCCCTTTCTTAGCCTCGTTTGTCCATGTCTCTGGACTACATTAGAAAACCAGACAGTGTGACCCACAACTTGTATGCATGCATGCATGTATGTGTGTGTGTGTGTGTGTGTGTGTGTGTGTACCTTTGTATCTCCAGCATAAGACCCCCACGAGACCCAGCAGCAGGAGGAGGACAGCTCCCACAGCAGTAGTCATGAGGACATATAATAGATCACCAGCAGGGTTTTGGACATCTGAAGGCAAACGTTATACAAATGTTATGTGTATTTGTGTGCGTGTTAGTGTTTGTGTTTTTACACAGCATGCATTTTAATTGCTTTTTAAGATATTAGGAGACCATGTTGATATGCATTAAATGCATGTTACCGTCAGTCAGAGTCTTTGCACTGTCAGTAGTGGAAGCGTCAGCTGGAGCCTTTGCACTTGTTTTGCCATCAAATCTTGATGTAAATTCTGTTGTTGAGATTCCTGGAGAGGGAGATGTGTTTGTTAGCATAAGATGGTGTACTGCTTTAGTACTGCTTGTGTTTGCAAGTTTGGCTACAGTACTGACCCATTATAAATGTGTATAGGAACATTCAGGGTGGTTTACATTCGTGACACTAGTACACATGTGATTGCACCTGACTGGGGGGGCAGGTGAACAAGCTCATCAGTGCATGTATAAAAGTTGTTTAAATCTAATTATAATGAAGTGTTGACTTTTCAAGTAATGATGTTATATTAGAGTTAGCACTAATGCAATGGAATTATCCCTCGAGCATTGTGACACGGCCACAAAACAAATCAAATTATGTCAAAATAAAATTCCCAATGAAGTATTAAAAGTATTTTAAAAATATATTTTAAATTTGTTTTATATGTTGATCAAAAAGCTGTCAATTTAGGTATATAGCCTGTAATTAGACTTCTGTGGTTGGGAAATACAGTTTATTACTTTATTGACAGTGTCATAGTCAGGACACATGAAGAAAAATGCCATTTTCAGGTAAAATGTGTCTTTGGACAATTGGGAAAACATCTAGTACTAGGTAAGGAGCCAAAAACAGATCACTTCTACCATTTTGGGTATAGCCTTTGTCAAACTAGTGTGACTGTACCAGTTTTATGCTGGTACTTTCTTAGGAGACATTATTTTGGACTCATGAAAATGTATAAAAAAATAAAAATTTTACGTAAAACATATGTATTTGGACAACTGGGAGCACATCTTGTATAAGGTGATAAGTCAAAAACAGTGGATTTCTGTCATTTTGTGAAGTATTGTGAAGTAAACCATTTTACATCAAAATTGTATGTCCTGACTATGACAATATCAAAGTGCCAGTGCAAAACAGTATTTCCCCAACCACAGTAGTTTGAGGTTTCAGTTCACACAGTTCCTACTTACTGTTTGTGGATGGTCATAGTTAGGACACATGACTATTTAATCAAAATGTCAATATGAGGTAAAATAGATAAAATAGTTTTTGGACAACTGAACACATCTAGTACTAAACAATGAATCAAAAACACGACATTTCTCTCACTTTGGGAGTATAAGATATAGTGTGGCTGGGAAACAATTTTACACTGGCAGTTTATTGATACTGTCATGGTCCAACTATACACTTTAGAAATAACATGAAAGACAAAATGAAGGTCAGTGACATTATGGATTGTTTCCAGAAGATTAAGTCATAATTTAAATCCCAGTCAAGTATTTTTAAAGTACAAGACCACTTTAACCACAAATACACCCCTATAAAAATGAATGAAATGTATATTTACCCTGGACTTGTTTTAGCTGTCCTTTTGCAAACAAACACCTAGCAAGCCACATCAGTGAGAAAACACTACTCCAGTGATCTGTAGCATTCATCCTATCTCCAGTATAATAGCCTTTGATAGTCTAAGAGTGCTCTATAGGTGTAACAGGTGCTACAGGTATAATGTAACACTAGTTTACTAAAGTTCAGTTTATTTGTGAGATTATCAATGCACTAAGAATACGGAGTGAGTCTGAAATATAGTTCTTCATATTCCTTATGTATACAATCGTAATCTCCCTCATCTTCCTCAGTCAGGTGTGATATGAGTGGAGACAGATTTCCTGGAGAGTGAACAATACCCAGCTGAACTCTGTTTATGTACTGTTCACTCTCACTGGAGATCACTTCCCATGTTTTACTGTTTGGGCTGTATTTCTTCCAGGTGAAATGTGCAGGTTTGGCGTGTAGGTCTGTGCAGCTCTAGGGTAGCAGTACTGAGTCTCCTGTGTGTGCAGTGATGTGTTTTGTCCTCCTGTTGTTTTTTAATTGCTCAATTTAATACTGATTTAATACTCAACCTGTAGAAACACACCCTACTGTCATACTCCACCACATTTGCTTGTTAAATTAATAAATATTTACTCTAATATTATATGATTTTTAGCATTGTTCTAATGACATTCACTATCCTTATAACAATGATAGTTATAAGGTGTAACTGAGCAAATTGGTTGCTCCATTTAGGTAACAATTTAACAATTTTTAAATATTTGATCAGAATCTACATTTCAAATTTACTAACATGTTTGTTAAGAGTGGTCTTCATAAGTCCTTCATAACAGCTAACACAAACCTAAATACACTTTTATAAAGGCTGATTCTGACAGACAGCTGTCATACAGTCTTCTCTTCATAACACAATAATATCAGTTGATTATTTGACATAACACTTCATTCAAGGGCTATAGGTTGGTTTTTTTTTGGTTTTTTTTGGTTTTTTACCTAAGTTTTAAATATGTTTCCAGTTAAAATAACATAACGGGACCCCCCAGCAGACAGAGTCGGCTGAGAATGAGGACGGCCACTATAGCCACCCCAATACCCCCAGAGGAAAATCGGGTCTGATGACCAATACCGTTTGTTCATCTTATGTAGCCCAGTTCTGTGTTGTTCCCGTTTGTCTGTCTTTATGCTCACTGTTATGTTTCATTATTGTTGTTCTCCGTTAGTCTTCCCTTAATGTTATATTCCCTTGTTGCTCATTTCTCGCCCTCACCTGTTCTCATATTATTATTCTTCTGTTAGCCTGTTTGTTCTTCATTCTATAATGTGTTGTTAGTCTTTGTCGATTATTAAACTTATTATTTATTTATTCTATTCAATCAGTTTGGTTCGTTATGGCGTCGTCACTTCACACGAGTGTTCACTCTCCACCCCTCCCGCGTTACAATTAGTTGTTGCTTACCAAGTGAGGGGTGACATCTTAGAACAGGCCAGACGCTTGTGGACAGCCGAGTTTTATTTGTAGCGGAATAAGCAACAATTGTAAAGTGAAACAGGCGAGAGTAATGGCCAGATATACACACACCAGGGAATTGCTCAGTACACGCGATAGAACAGCGATAATACTTTGCAGGGAGTGAATGGAAATGGAGAATAAATAGCATAGCAAAGATGAGACACAGGTGGCACTAGTAAACTGGTGATGAGGATCTGGTGAGGTTGTGCCGGGGAAGACGGGAGTTGCAATCACGGACTGAGGGCGGTTGCGGGACATGAGGTTACTAGGAAAACTGAGCAGATGTGAACACCTCAAACCACGTAGTACCTTCCTGTTCTTGACACCGGCTGGAGAGGCTGAAATGAAAACTCCCATATGACTGTTATAAATGAACGCTTTGACAATGATTGTCATGACACTCAATTGAAAGAGTTAGTTTTATTTTGTTACTAATAAAATGTAGGTTGATCTCTAATGCCACGCCATTCTACCAGTCACAGAAAGATCAGACAATATATCTATAACTCTGTGATAGCGCATCAGTGTGGAAGCACTAGAAATCTTAATATCATGCTACTGACCACATTCTTGAACTACCAAGTTGCCACTGTTGGGCCCCTGAACAAGGCCCTTAACCCTAAATTGCTCAAGTTATACTCTGTCATAATTACAAGTCACATTGGATAAAATCAATTTGTTATTTTAGCATTCTGTTTCTAATGTTTGATCATTCATGATCACATATGTAATTTTTACATTAGGCTACTTATGTTTATCACAGTAAAGGATCCAATACTGCCTCTTGCATTGTGATTTTAACACTGCCAGAATGCAATGTAGACAGAATAGGTGGGTTACATAAAGGATCCAATCTCTGCACCGCACATTTAGTAGGTTAAACCAAAAGTTAGGCTAAGAGAATGGTAAAGCCCTGAGAATGCAGGATATATTATAACTAAGGAAGGTTCCTTAGTTATAATATGAAAGCAGGATATATTATAACTAAGGAAGGTTCCTTAGTTATAATATATCCTGCTTTCTCAGTCACACATTTTCTCATAACACATGTTAGATTTCTCATAACACATGCTAAATTGTAATTACAGGCATAATTTGAAATCAGATCATTTCTTGTAAGTTTTATGTGCATTACACCTTTGCCTGCACGTCTGCCATTGGTTGTAGGTAAGTGGGACAGGAGTAAATAATTACAGTAACAGAAACTTGTAATGTCAAACTGACATCAACATGGACTAAATCAACTTTTATGACTGTTTGTTTTACGCCTATTTGCAACTTATCATAGCAAAGCATTACCTCTTATTTTAGATGTTTTAAATCTAAAATCTAAAATAAGAACACATTAGTGATTTTGATCCAGCTGATCCACCTACATTAATGATCTGCATACTGCAGTTTTCAGAACGATAATTTAAAGCGGAGGCAGACAGGGCTTGACGCACATGTGTAAACAAAAGTTCTACATTTCCAAAACTGGTAGACATAACTTCAGAAGTAACAAAATGATGCAAACTAAACACTGACTAAACAGAACACCAAAAAAGGGAGAAGAACGATACAGGAACTGTGCAGAAACAATAAAATTGTGATGGAACGTTTGATACTAAGACACTGAAGCTCATATCACACAGTGTACTGAAGCTTGTATCAGTTACTATTACCACTAATATTACCAATAAACGTACTAATAACACGTGACTAATGATGTTTGAAGCTTCAAAGGTCACCGAACCACAGGATGAGGGTGAGACTGTTTCACAAGTTTGGCACTGTCCTATAATGTATCTTTTTACTAAAAAATTGGAAATGTGCTAATTAAAGAAGTGAAAAGTGAGAGGAAATGTTTCATAACGCCAACCTGTTGTCTCCCAGTATAGTTTTGTATCAAGTTTTCACATAAAAAGGGAAACAATGATTTTAAACAAATTATTGCAGAATTGAATTACTAAACATCATTACTGATCATCCATTTTTTTTAATGACATATGAAGGCGGTGGAGTGTTGTATTGTTTATAATGCTGTGCAGTTTTGAATCTAAAGCAGCTATAATTTCTGAGAACTACCAGGTGTCACTGTTTTGTCACCAGCTTTCAATGCTCCCAAGCTTCGAATCCTTCAGCAGTACAATAAGGAAGAACCTCAAATGCTTCACAGGACTTCGTCTGCACATCATTACCAAAAAGGAAGTTAAACAGTAAACACTTGAATAACGAGCAGGCAATAAACTCATGGGAGGACGAGAGAGCGCACATTCAAAGACCTACAAGCAAGACGACAAAACAAGGGATATTTATACAAAGAGTAACGAATGCAAACTAGACAAAGATGAAAACAGTGACAGGAAAACCAAACGAGGGGTCGGAACAGAAAAACCAAAACAAAGAAGCATGTGTGTTAAAAACCTGAGACATTCTTACTTGAACTGCCCAAGATATTTGTTACAATTAAAGGAGTATTTGACCATCACTGAACTAAACGTTACTGGTAATGTGCACAGATGACAGCACAACAACAAATATGACAGCAGAAAGTCTACAAGTAACTCAGACAACCAAGACATTGCTAGTGTGGATACATAAGAAAACCTTAAAGCTGGATTTATCATTTGCAGTTGGATTTGGATCAAAAACAGTGTTTTACCTTTAATGGTGAGTCTGATGTCTTTATAGTACTGGTTTGTAAGATAACAGCTGTAGTCTCCCTCATCCTCTTCAGTCAGGTGTGATATGAGTAGAGAGAGATTTCCTGGAGAGTGAACAGTACCCAGCTGAACTCTGTTTCTGTACTGTTCACTCTCAGTGGAGATCACATCCCATGTGTCTCTGCTTGTGTTGCGTTTCTTCCAGGTGAAACTCTCAGGTTTGGCGTGTGGTTCAGTACAGAAGCAGGGCAGCAGTACTGAGTCTCCTGTGTATGCAGTGATGTAGTCTGTCTTCTGATTCTCTGCCAAACTGCAGCCTGCAGAAACACACAAGATAAAGGCCTTCACTATTAAACATGGCCGCACATGTACATGTAAAATGGTTATTATTACATATGACATAATTCACTATTATTAAATATGACAATTAATTATTATTATATATGACATACTCCATTATTATTATTATTATTATTATTATTATTATTATTATTATTATTATTATTATATATGACATACTTAACTATTATATATGACAAACTTAATTGCTCCAGGTCCAGTCACCTGATGGTACTGATGGTACCAGCCAACTGATGATGGTACTGGAAATCACTAAGAGATTTCCCAATAGATGTTGGTATGATGGATGCATGACCATCAAGTTATAAGATTTAAATGTCTGATTATACTGATTATAGATTGTCTCTCTCCCTCCCCCTCTCCCTCGTTCCCTCTCCCCCTCCCTCCCTCTCTGCTAACAGCTAACACTACTTGTGACATTGTTTTAACAATTAGTATAAGAATAGCGGCTTCTTTTCTTTCAGAAAGAAGCAAGTAAAGCTCTTGCCTCTTCAAGTGAATGAGGTTTTTCACCAGGCAGATTTTTCTTGTGTTCGGTGTGAAAGATTATTTATACTGCAGATTTAGTGTCTGATGCTGCCTTTAAATTGAACCTAAATAAGATGCCTTAGCAGGCAGCATATGTCAGAGGGAGAACAGTGATCACACATTTATTCAACAGTCTTGGATCTGGAAGCATACTGGTCAGTATTTCCATAGACATTCCAGAAAATTCTCATTTAAAGCGTCAACCCAAACAGCTATAAAATTAAGATTAAAAAAAAGAGCAAAATTACAAGACTTTGTACATAAATGCTTCATGAACTACAAATTCCATAATGCCCTCATACAGGTAGCTCAGATATATGTACACTGAGAGAGACTGAGCTACAATGTCATTTGTCATGGCATACTATGTCATTTCAACCAAGAAAATCATAACATATTTATATGTGTACGCCAAACTCTCAACTATGAAGTCTTGTTCTTGTTTGCCCCAACTGCTGTGGTCATCTGTCGTCTCTTGCAGAGATATTGTTATTCATCAATTGTTATTCAGGACAGTAAATCACTCTACCAGCTGTGGGTTCCTCTTGGATGTGCTATGACAGGGATGCTGCTCGTATGTGGTCACTCTTTGATTAGTCAGTGTTGGACAAACTCTGCTGTTGATCAATCAAGATCAGACTAAAGAAATTCTGAACCATATGGAGTTAATGCTGGAGCAGAGCTGAGAGTGGAGCTGGAGCAGAGTTGGTGGACTGAAGACGTACATTTGGAGAAATCTCTCCCTTGGGCTTGTGCTCTCTCTCTTTCCCTCTCTCTCTCTCTCTGGAAGCCCCAGCAGACATGCTCTCCTTTTCCTGGCCACCCACTTCACCTTCTTTAATGTCCATGTTGTCTTTCTCTCAATCCATCTGGCACTTAGGTAACATTTAGAAAGTATTTTCTGTGCTACATTTCTGTAACTTATTTAGTTTCATTATAATATCTATTTTATTCTAATTGGTTTCACTATAATATCTATTCTATTCTATTGTGTATCTACTTCTCTTCTATTATGCTAATAACCCCTTGCTACACTGAATTCATGAAGCTCGGCTCTCGGTGTAGTATTTGTATTGAGACTGATGGAGTCCAGATGCTCGCAGATGATGTTAATCACTGATAATTTATTAAGAGAGAGAAAATCCAAAGGTGTAGTCAGAATTCTCTGCACTGGTGGATTGAGGCTGAGTGAAGAGCCAGCTATATTTTTCTATATATTTAGAGTGCTGACACCAGTTTCCTGTAAAGTATCCAATCTCTGCACTATAGGTTTAGTAGATCAAACCCTATGTTAGGCTGGCTGAACCGCTGACAAAGCAGGATGTATTAAGACTGAGGAATTATAGAAAGGTGGTTATGCATATTCTCATAACACATGCTAGACAATGCAGTAGAGCATTCTCTTCAGAATATAAATTATAATTACAGGAATAATTTGGAATCAGATACATTTTGTAGTTTTATGTGCATTAAACCTTTGCCTGCACCTCTGCCTTTGGTTGTAGGTAAGTGGGACAGGGGTAAATAATTACAGTAACAGAAGCTCCAAATATGTCACTTGTAATGTCAAACTGACATCAACATGGACTAAATAAACTTTTATGACTGTTTGTTTTATGCCTATTTGCAACTTATCATAGCAAAGCATTACCTCTTATTTTAGATGTTTTAAATAAAAAATATAAAATAAGAACACACTAGTAATTTTGATCCAGCTGGTCCACCTAGACTAATGATCTGCACACTGTGCAGTTTTCAGAACAATAATGTAACACAGAGGCAGACAGGACTTGATGCACATGTGTAAACAAAAGTTCCTCATTTGCAAAACAGGTGGACACAACGGCAAAATTAACAAAATGATGCAAACTAAACACTGACTAAATGGAACACCAAAAAGTGAGAAAAACGATACAGGAACTGTGCAGAAACAATAAAATTGTG
The DNA here is from genome assembly GCF_041902795.1 of Electrophorus electricus. Classification (NCBI taxonomy): domain Eukaryota; kingdom Metazoa; phylum Chordata; class Actinopteri; order Gymnotiformes; family Gymnotidae; genus Electrophorus; species Electrophorus electricus. The sequence continues at coordinate 5,704,265 of NC_137498.1, forward strand.
ATGTAACATTTTATACTAAGGCATCGAAGCTTGTATCACACTGTGTACTGAAGCTTGTATCAGTTACTATTACCACTAAAGTTAATATTACCATTAATATTACCACTAAAGTTACTAACACGTGACTAATGATGGTCGAAGCTTTAGACATCACTGAAGCACAGGATGAGCTTGAGACTGTTTCATAAGTTTGGCACTGTCCTATAACTTGGAAGCTTTATCTTTTTACTGAAAAATTGGAAATGTGTAACTTATAGAAGCCAAAAGGGAGAGTAAATGTTTCATAACGTCAACCTGTTGTCTCCCAGTATAGTTTTGTATTATGTTTTCACATAAAAAGGGAAACAATGATTCTAAACTAATTATTGCAGAATTTAATTACTAAACATCATTACTGATCATTTTTTTTAATGAAATATGAAGGCGGTGGAGTGTTGTATTGCGCAGTTTTGAATCTATGGCTGCTATAATTTCTGAAAACTGCCAAGTGTCGCTGTTTTGTCGCCAGCTTTCAATGCTCCCAAGCTTCGAATCCTTCAGCAGTACAATAAGGAAGAACCTCAAACGCTCACAGGACTTCGTATGCACATCATTACCAAAAAGGAAGTAAAAACACATCTGCAGATAAAAACACACCTGCATTCCACAAAACACTACACACAGCTACAGCAGTAACGCTGCTACACATCTTATACACTCTACAAAACTACAGTGTACTGAACACTGAAAACTGTAGCCCAGACTACAGTCTGTCTGTGGGAATCACCACACAACTATGACCTGGAACTCTACAACTCTCTCAGTAGAACTCTACAGAAATTCACCACCCACTAATATCCACAGTAGAGGGGACGTGTGTTCAAGTGCAAAATAAATTATTCCTCCAGTTCTTTCTCTCTCACATACAGACTAAATCTAACAGTGAAACAGTGTCTTTCTAGTGTTATCACTTCCTCCTGAGCTGCCCAGTGTTCAGTCCCCATCCACAGTAAAGTGATCCTGCAGTAAGAAGTAGTGCTACACAGTGATCCCCCTCAGCACTGTTTGGTCACATCATTTCACTCCTGCACTTAGTGATCAAAGGACCAAACTGAATGTGTATCTTAACAAATATTAGACAGATCAGACAGGAAGAGCTCTAGACTACATGCTGATCAAAATAAACATTGATCATTTAATCAGGTAAAAATGAGGATGGTCTGATATTCATATTATTCATAAAGTACAGGTGGAATGCAGCAGTCTATGTTGTAGCTTTCATACTATTAAGAAAAAACTACTTAAGAGAAGTTGTGAAATTCACCCACTGACACAGAACCACTAAAGGAGTCACCAAAGTAAAGACCACTTTGGATGTAGACAGTACAATGTCATCACAACCCAACAGTAATCACAGGAAGTAGAAACATTCTCACCTTTTCTCTTAGTTACTTTGTTCTTTTTGTTGTTAAAGCTGCCAAAAGCTGTTTGATGATGGTGGATATCTATAAAGTAACTAACTCAGGCTGTAGGCTAGTGTGCACTGCACTGTTAACAACAACAACAACAAAATAAAATTAAAACTGTAAAAAGACAAAACCCCTAGCATGGGCTGTCTAAGCCTCCTGGCCAGTTGATGTACAAATGAGGAATAAATAACACAAACAGAAATAAACAAGTGAGCACATTTCACACGTAGCACCCAGTGCAACCAGATTAGCAATACATATGTCAGGAGGAAGAGGTGCATACTGGGAATTCTCACATCTGTAAACTGGTAGCTATGACTATGGTGGCATCAGAATAACTTGGGACTAAACAAGAAAAGTCTTTAAACTGGAGTCACTGGAGTGAATTTATGCTGCCAGAGTCAGTTAGTGTTTGACTGATTAAACCATGAAGTTCAGAGCTGGATGACTGTCACTGATGAGGATTTGGAGACTGTTTGACAATCTTCGTGGGTGGGTGAAAGAAGTAAACATTTTGCTCACACACCACTCTAAGGAACAGCACAGCAGAATTTCAAGATCACGAACCCAAAAAAGAAGCATGCGCATATGCATGTCTGTGTGTGTGTGTGTGTGTGTGTGTGTGTGTGTGTGTGTGTGTGTGTGTGTGTGTTATGTATTGCTAAAGTGCACCAAGTTTAGCAATACATATGTGAGAAGGAAGAGGTGCATACTGGGAAACTGTACTGTCTCTATGGTTTTAGTTTTTTCTTATTTGTTCATTTTTTATTTGTAAATTTTTGTAAGCCTCTAAGATAAGAGGAACAACATAGGAGAACTTGAAGCCCAAACACCCAACAAGAAGAGAGAGATAGAGAGAGAGAGAGAGAGAGAGTGAGTGTGTGTGTGTGTGTGTGTGTGTGTGTGTGTGTGTGTGTGTGTGTGTGTGTGTGTGTGTGTGTGTGTGTGTGTGTGTGTGTGTGAGAGAGAGCAGGGCAGGCCGTGGGAGGGGGTGTTTTTGCAGCTACAAGTATCACTTTGAATGTACATTTACTGTGTGTGTAAAATTGTCTTTCTCCAAGTCCTTCAGATGTGGATCTGGCCATCCTGCAACAGCTGTGCATGTTTTGTTTTTTTTGTGCGTGTGTGTGTGTGTGTGTGTGTGTGTGTGTGTGTGTGTGTGTGTGTGTGTGTGTGTGTGTGTGTGAGTGAGAGAGCGAAAGAGAGAGAGAGAGAGAGAGAGAGAAAGAAAGAGAGAGACAGTGTTAGTTATGTATTGTTAAACTGATAAACAGTGCTCCAAGTTTGCTAGGAGGAAGAGGTGCTTGCTGGGAAACTGGACTGTCTTTGTGATATTACAGTTTTTTGCAAGACACAAAAACTGGGACATGTGACACAATAATTGAAACCACTAACTCATGTAGCCCATCTCCTGACCTGTTATACTAAACCAAAAGCACCTTTCCTGATTTACACTCATTTTGTATTTCTAAAACACATTTTTTCAATACATTAAACACAATTCTCTATATTGGACACATCATTCAACAACACAGATTTCAGTGCCACTTAACGGGACAAGTCGGCGAAGAAACAAATTTACTTTATTCTCCCTTAACCCGGGTGGACAAGACATGTTTGGAGTCCGTATTTTGCTCCTTTAGAACAAAAGCTGCTAACATTGCTAACAAACACTGGAAGCCAACAGCAATGAAAGCTAATAGGATTTGTAAATAAGTCAGATAGCGAGCTACATGTCCTCAAACCTCATCCAGGTTACTTCCCGGTGACGTGTTTCTTCACTTGTCTAGTTCACAGTGAGTTATACGACACACCGACTAGTCTGGGAGATATTTATTAACACTTGGATGCTGTTTGACCGGCTTGAGAGAAGTTTGTGGGCATGTATTTACGAAGACAATATTTTAGTTGCTGTTAACTTCCAGTGTTTGTTAGCAACGTTAGCATTTAACATCTTTTGTTCTAAACTAGAGGCAAAATTTATTGGTCAATAGACCGAATCTGGGGTAACTGGATAGCTGCTGCTCTCTGCTGATCCCAGATATAAATACCTTTGTGTAAATGAATGCATGAGGATGACAATACCTGTAGAGAGAAGGTAACACTCACCATCAGCAGCGTGGAGCACAAGGAGCAGATAAACACACACCTGCATTCTTACTGAGTTACACACACTACACACAGCTACAGCAGGACTGCTGATACACACCATACACACTCTTCAATACAGTCTACTGAATGACTTCACAAGAACACTTATTGTGGAGAGGAAGTGTATTCAAATGAAACTCTGACAAACTAACCTCAACACAACACACACACCAAATATAGAGATGCGGTCGGTTTTGTAAGTTGTCATGTGGTATGTCCTCTTTCTTCCTTATCAGTCAGTGATCTATCAGATATTCTCACATTGTCAGTGAGGACGGTCTCATTCTTAGTTAAGCGGCTCCGTCCTTTGTCATAGACACACGATGTAGAAGCTCAGGGGGTGAGACCCAACATGACCTCCCTCAGTGTTGTTTGGTCATTTCATTTCACTACGACAAGTGTATAGCATCTTAATGTGAATATGTGCAGTTTTTAAAGTCAATAAACATTTTGGTCTCAAAACAGCTTATGAACGCCCCAGAAGAAGGAGGAGACTGTTCTGGTCTGAGAGCTCAGGATGTCTGACGTCTGCTGTGGTTTCATTTCTCACAGTTCCAACCAGTGGGCAGTGGGTACCAGATCTGAGTCTAAAGCCCATTTTAGACCAGAAGTGACAACCGTGCTGCTTCTGCACCTCTGCAGCTGAGCTGTGGTCACACACTCACAAGCTCAACTTTCTTCTAGTGTATTTTTTGCCTTAAGCCATGACAGGCTTATCAGTGGTTTGTAGCTAGAAATAGTACAAAATACTACATTTATTCTGTAAAGTGTAGTGTAATAATCAAAACAGCACAACTCTGACTGCTGGGTCTATTCTAATGTGAAATTGGGATAAAGGATGATGTTTTAAACACAGACTAAAACTAGGACTAGGCTCCAGGGTCTAGGCTCAATGGCAGGTCCAGTTTGAATTTCATTTAGTACAAAACAGGTTTAGTATGAGTAGGACTGGTTTGGTTACTGATAATTTGGGTAATATTGTGTACTGTGAGGAGAGATGTCAGTACTTCACTGAGAAAAGGGACTGCTCATGTACTACCCAAACCATGTCTATGTTCAAAGGGTGATTAATAGAGTTTATCAAAATTCAAATAGGTTCTTATTGTGAGTAATGCAGGTTTTTGTTGTTTGTTTTTGACTCATTCAGTAAATCCAGAAATTCATATTACTCACAAAAAATCTTAAAGAACTTTTCTACCTAAGCAATGGTCCACAACAAATTATTGTGATGTGGAAACTGAAAAAGCAAACAAAAAGCAGGTCCTCTCACAATCTAGAAATTCTTGAATGTGTGTGTGTGTGTGTGTGTGTGTGTGTTTGCATGCTTATAGACTCTGGAGACATAAAGCAGACAGCATTCTGTAGTGACAGTGTATAATAGTTCAAAGTATATTTACCAATAAAACAAATTTGATACAATGAATAAAATATTAAGTACACAGGACATCATAAGGTAGTGCAAACATAAAATATATCAAGCCATGAAAAAGTAATGCAAACATTTGTATGTACGCAAGCTTTGAGGTGATTAACTCTATAAACTGCATTTTAAAACTATAAACTTAGAAGGAAGAGTTTGAGAATAAGAGTGAGGGGATAATATGTCTGTTTGTTTCTCTCCTCTACATCAGACTCCACCCCCTTTGCTTTATAATGAGCATGTGTGTCTCCTATATGGTTTCACAGATGCAGCATCATGGTCAGTGTGGGGTTGTGGGATACATCACAAAGGAAGAAACAACCAGAGTCCTCACAGTCAAAGGACATGATGGCACTGTGTGTGGTTTTGTATGTCTCCGTAAAGCTGGTGATGTGAACTTGAAAAGAAACATAAGAGCTCTGGCCAAGTTCATTTGTTCCCAGTTCCTCTCTGCTGGGTGGACATTAGGGTCTGGAGTACTGAAGTAATGCTGTGAGAGTTCTGGAGTCAGTGTGTGTCCACAGTGGTAGTGGAGATCTGGGTGTAGAGTTGTCAGTGTGTGCTGGGAGGTCAATGGTGTTTCCATAGAGACAAGGATGCTCAGTTTGTGTTTTCTCTTTACTGTACTTCCTCTCACTAAAGGTGAGTGTGAAATTCTCTCTTAATGCTGAGTGACATGAAACTGTACATATATGTGATAATCTAAAAATGTTATTAAAGTGAGTTGAATCATTCAAGATTTATTTGGCCGAATTAGAATTATAACCTGGCTGGTCTTAGAATGAAAAATATGATTAAACGGTCCAGAATGCAAACAGACTATATCTTTGCATGAAGTAAAGTTTATTAATCAAAAATAAATGAAAAAGTCAAAAAATATTTCAGAAAATGAAAAGACAGGTTGGGGAAAATGAAGGGAAAAAAGAAATACTAAATAAATTGGTAAAAAGAACTGGGAACATTTAAAGAGTAGGGCTAATTTTGTTGGAGCGCCTGGCACAAGAAAAAGTGCTTTTTATAGCCTGCCATGCTCGTCTGAAGAAGATGCGTACTCTCTTCAACTTCTTGCATTCTGAGCCTTTATATTTGAAATAAAAGTAGAATTTTTAAACTGGTGTCCATGGAGTGGATGTATGTAAACTCTGATTATTAATGTGGTGCTTTGATGCTACTCACCAGCTGGGGTGTTCTCCACTTTAACTGCCTCTGTAATAGATTCTGCTACTCCACCCAGATCCTCTCTTACATCTACAGGTGTTTTTTTTTCCCCAAAAAAATCAATAAAAATGCAATTACATAATAAAGTACAGGCACATATTTAAAGTGAACAAACATCATGTCCTACTGTGTGTTCTTAATGGAAAGCTAGATTTTTGCAAGAAAGTACATCTGCACCTTCTACATGGGCGCTGTGGTCCAAAGAGCAAATCTCTCCCGTTGACTCTGTGATCATACAGTGTTCAGCAGTTCTGCTCGGGATGGTACGAACCTCCTTACAGTCCTCCTGTTTCTTGGGTGAGAAATGAGAAATAGTGATGAATTGTAAAGTAAATGAATCATCCATTGACCCCAGCTGGGCAGTGGAAACTCCACTAATGGACAGCATATTTTGGACTACCATCTGTACAAGTCAGGAAAGTGTGAAGGCTCAATAAATAAAACTGTGGATACAGTCTATATAAATCATTAAAATTATAGTATAAAATGATGTAGACACTTACACTTTCTCCCAGATTGGCCGAGTAATGCTGCTTAAACCCAGCAATGGTAGGAGGGTCTCTATGACTCTTTTGTCTTCTGGTAATGATATAAGTAATGAAGTTGTCCCTTGGCATCTAGAAAGGACAGAAGAAAGATATATTGTATTGAACGATAATAAAGCCGTTTTATTTATTTTTTTTAAGTCAACAGTTTGTATGTGTTTTTGGACAACTAAAAAAAATACATTTTTAAAAATTAAAGATTTATTCCTAAGAAGTAATTGAATTTGAACTGAAAATTAGGCTATGATTACAACACAATTTTCTACAAAACAAGACTTATTTTACATGCTGCATTTGTGCGCAAGATTACTTTTGTACCCCAGTTTCATATCTCTATATGGAAATGAGCAATCAACGCGTGTAAACTTTATTGTTTTATATACAAATGGCCACCCGTAGCTCAATTTCTTCTACAAATGTTAATAAATGTGAATCAAAGTTTGCATAATGGCCACACTCGTGGTCTTACAGAGGCTTTTCTAAAACAAGCGCAGAAGTCACTTTCCCTTGTCTCAGTCAACGCATTTCATATAATGGAGTTCAGTTACGCGAATACTTTCAGCTACTTCCCCTTTTATTTAACAACATTTCCTTTTAGTTAGTTCATTCTCTGCTCACTTGCCGCATTTTAAAATATTTGTGCGGTCCGTTAAATTAAACAGCTGTGACGGCCCGAGTGCCGCAGGTCCCACAAACTCGCTTGACGTAGACAGACGTTTATTAGACGAACACGAATAACGAACACAGTGGCGCTCACACCAAACAGGCAAGATGAACATGAGCAATGTTGAACACAGCTTACAAACATAAAGTGCTCCACGTACGTAAACATTAGCGACAACACAGAACGACAGGGATGCACACACCAACCGGGGTTTAATCACACACAGACATTAGGAGAATAACCCGCTGCAGGTGTGTGTGACTACATAGTCGTGGTTTCACACAAGACCATGAACTCCCACTGCAGGCGGCCAGCCGTACCACGTGACTAGTGGGGCGGGGAGCTCACTATCAGCTCGCTAATTAGTTCTCCGTTCAGTCAAAAGTTCTCCATCATTAAAATGTGTGTTCTCATTTTAAATTCGCATATTGGCTACTTGTTTCTAATACGATTCCGTTATCAAATATTTAGTATCTGCCTTTGTAGATAAAATTAAATTCTACTTACGTTTAGTTTTCGTTTCTCAGTACCTCTTATGCGTGAAGAATTGTTTGTAGTCTCTGTTGATGTTTTGTCTAAAATGATCGTCATCGGCAAATCCACTCAATAAACTGATCTGGGGTCAGAAATAGAATGACACACATTATGACATAATGGAGGGCTAAATTCTGTTCAGTGGCTGTTTAGAACAATGGCAGAAGTGCAGCTGAAATGACATTATAGTCTCATATTATAAATCACATTTTAAAATCATTTCCCCCTCTTTACGCTATAATTTTGTTATCAGGCTCAGATTAAAAAATCTAAATAAATAAAGTAAATATAACCTATACATGTAAACTATATATTAATTAATTAGTAATCATTCCACATAGGTACAATTCACTCACTCTGTATTCGTTATAATCCAAAGCCATTTGAACACTCATTAAGGATAAAAATCCAACCTAAACAACAACAATAATAAATTCTTAAGAAATTATACAATTTTAACTGAAAATTAGGCTAATTGATCACAATACAATGTTCAACAAAACAAGGCTTATCTTTCTCGGGTGTTTCAGTACTAAGGCTATGCAGTTAGGCAAACACTTTCTTGCATAATATATGCTTATATTATGAAATTGAGCAACTAGACAAACAGAATTAAATGCTCCGTTCATTACCGCTTCAAATGGTTTATTATTTTTTAAAAGTGCAGGATTGTAGCCCCAAAATATATCCTATACGAAGTGACCTGCATTAAGAAATTAATTGTTGATGTCACTTACTATTATTATTGTTAGTAGTATTAGTATTTAGTGGGGAATCATTTTATGGTGTTGATTGGAGAATACTATTAAATAAATTAATCTTACCATCAGTAGTAGTTGATGAAATTAATAACTTATAACCATTTGGAGACGTCATTGTTTTAGTAGGTCTAGTTGAAGCTGTTGGACTTGATGTGTCAGTGTCCACTGGAGTAAGATTTACAGGTTTATATGGAGCCTCTGCAAGAATAGAAAAGTGTGGTCAGTTATAAGTATGAACTCTGTTTCTGTACTGTTCACTCTCACTGGAGATCACTTCCCATGTGTTTCTGTTTGTGTTGTATTTATACCAGGTGAAGCTCTCAGGTCTGGTGTGTATATCAGTGCAGGAACAGGGCAGCAGCCTGAGTGCTGCAGCTGATATGCATGAGATTTAATTGCACCACAATAATACACTGATTTCAAAATTTGGTTTCATGACTGATGGCAGTCTAAACAGTAAATCGTAATTGTTCAAATTCTTATATGTTCAGATAACATGGAGTGCCTCTTATACGTTATCAGAAATATATGGCATGTCGTCTCTAACTGGACTCCTACTAGATGTTTCCAGTGTTTCTTATAAAGTAGCTACTGAGTAGATATTTGATGATCTACAGATGTAGAGAGAAAGTCACACTCACCATGAGCAGTAAGGAGCAGATAAACACACACCTGCATTCTTATTGAGTTACACACACACTACACACAGCTAAAGCAGGACTGCTGATACACACCGTACACACTCTTCAATACAGTCTACTGAATGTTCTGACAACTACAGTTACAGTGGAGATGAAGTGTATTCAAATGAAGCTTTGACAAACTTCTATCCCCAACACACACAACAAATATAGGGAGGCAGTAGGGTTTTATAAGTTTTTAAAAGTCATTTGATGTGTCCTCTTTCTTCCTTAACAGTCTCACATTATTAATGAGAATGTTATCATTCTTACTTGACTTGGCTCAGTCCGTTGTCACAGAAATGTGGCGGCCCAGTGGAACGGACCCAAAATGACTCCCTAAGTGCTGTTAGTTCAGTCCAGCACATCTGCCCCTTTGTACTTGCATCATTTATGAATGTATTTAAACACATCTGTCACTGGAGTGGTTGTGGGTCTTTGTTCGTGCTCAGGTTGGTGTTAATGGTCGTTTAGTAAATGCATGTCTTCGTCAAGAGACGTCTGTGCTTCCTGCTCCTTGCCTTGTGGCACTTGGGCCGTCACAACAAACAAAATATTTGTATTTTCTTATACCTGCATGTAGGGGGTGGCATAACGTGAATAAGTGAATAAATCATATAAAAGCAGACATTGTGTTCACTTTGTTTTCAGTAGGCTACACCAAAAGTGAGGAGGAGGCCTTCAGTATTTTGAGGAGTTCCCTTCAGTATTCTGGGAAGAGTCTCATATATAGTCAGGGCCATTGGACCTGGACTTCACCGTCTCTCACACCAATCTTATTCCCACTTCCTAAAAAAGAGAGAAGCCTGCAGCCAAGGGATCAGTTAAGATGAGGCAAAAAGCAAACGTAAAAATAATGTATATGTAACATGCTGCAACCGTCCCTGATCTGGGCTGAGTTGCAACATCTGACTTGCAACATCTGACTTCTTCTATTCAAATAAATAAGTGGATGTCATGTGTAATCATTTAGCATTTTTTCTTCACAAACTAAAATATTTACTGTATAAACTGAAAAATCTTTAGGATTTAGCATTGTTGTGAATCACTAAACTAATATTTAGTTGTATAACTACCGTTTCTGAGAACTGCTTCAGATCTGTGTTGCATGGAGTCGACCAACTTCTGGCAGATGTAAACAAGTATTCCAGCCCACCTTTTCTGGTGTGGTGGAATTTTGAATAAACAGCAAGTCAGACATGATTAAGAGAGTAATTTAATAAAGAAAATAAGACATACAAAACACAGCTGTGTGAGAGCTAATGCTCTAAAGCGAAAGTTCTAAAGGGGTAGACTCACTCTGTTCCTTATATCTAAACTTCACTCCCCCCAGGGAGGGGTGCTCGGTCATCCTATTTACCCATTTCCTGCTCCTTATCGTGATGAACATTCCTGCAGTACCAGAGCACTCACCAGAGCAGACACAATTTGCAAGATAAGATAAGCCTAATCCCTCTTTACAACACTTGCAGGTCACTACACAGGCAGGTCATAAAGCAACATTCCAACAGTCGCTTTGTTCACACAATATACAGAGACAGAGTATGCAGACTAAACCATTCATATAGGATTACATAGAGAAAGGATTAAGATGATTATATATGAATCACATGATAATACATGATCGAATAATAATTTCCATCACACTAGGCATGACTGTGTGACTTCTTGGGTCTGGAAATCTGGTTGTAGTATTATTTAAAGGGTCAAACTGCATGGTGTGCCCAGGCCCAGAGCTACATTGCTGGGCATGACTCTGTGACTTCTTGGGCTTGGATGTCTGGATGTAGTATTATTTAAAGGCACAAAGAGCATGAAGTGTGCCCTGGGCCAGCACTAATTTGCTGGGCATGACCGTGTGACATCTTGGGCCTGGAAGTCTGTTTCTAGTTTTATTTAAAGGGTCAAACTGCGCAAAGTATGCCCAGGCCCAGAGCTACTTTGTTGTGCATGACTGTGTGACCTCTTGGGCAAGGAAGTCTGGTTGTAGTATTATTAAAAGGGTCAAACTGCATGAAGTGTGGCCAGGCCCAGAGCTACTTTGCTGGGCATGACTGTGTGACCTCTTGGGACAGGAAATCTGGTTGTAGTATTATTAAAAGGGTCAAACTGCGTGAAGTGTGCCCAGGCCCAGAGCTACTTTGCTGGGCATGACTGTGTGACCTCTTGGGCCTGGAAGTCTGGTTGTAGTGTTACTTAAAGGGTCAAACTGTATGGTCTGCCCAGTCCCAGAGCTACTTTGCTGGGCATGACTGTGTGACCTCTTGGGCTTGGAAATCTGGTTGTAGTATTATTTAAAGGCACAAAGTGCATGAAGTGTGCCCTGGCCCAGCACTACTTTGCTGGGCACGACTGTGTGACCTCTTGGGCCTGGAGGTCTGGTGATTCTATTATATAAAACGTCAAATGACCTGAAGTGTGCCCAGGCCCAGAGCTACTTTACTGGGTATGATTCTGTGACCTCTTGGGCTTGGAGGTCTGTTTCTAGTTTTGGTTAAAGGGTCAAACTGCATGAAGTGTGCGCAGGCCCAGTGCTACTTTGCTGGGCATGACTGTGTGACCTCTTGGGCCTGGAAGTCTGGTTGTAGTATTATTTAAAGGCACAAAGTGCCTTTAAAAGGCACGAGGGCTGGACCCATCGGGTATGGAAGCCTTTCCGTCACATGCTCGTTTTCGTTGCCTTCAGTGCAGGTAGCCTGCGAATTTAAAACCGTTAGGGACAGTCATGGAGGTGATGCGCACCGAGTTGCAGGCCATTTGGACCTGGCCCGACCTAGATGTGAATGTTCAAAGTCAGCGCGTTTGTTTAATAAACTTTCTCCTCCAATTCGTTGCAACTGCGCATGCGCTTCACACTCATCCATCTGGAGCGTAACACTTTATCGGTTAATATCTCTGGGCTCCTTGGGAGTAGAAAGTCTCTTCATGGCTCTTTGGAAAGGGCTGCATCTCCCCTGTTATCGCCTTCGAGCGGCACGCGGATCGGACCCACCGTTTTCACGCTACGAGTGTGTGCGAGTGTGTGTGTGTGTGTGCGTGCGTGTGTGTGCACGTGTGCGTGCGCGTGTGTGCTTGCGAGTGCGCGTGCGTGCATGTTCGCCAGGTTTGTGGAGGGGTGCGTCCCTGGACGGTACAAGGGGAGACGGTGTGTGGCCTGGCTGGGTGAGGTTGCAGTTTGCTGGGCATGAGAGATTGCCGTGTGGTGCCCTGAAGGTGTGATTGTTCCAGGAGGGGCAAGGTGGCGTAGTATGGCTGGGTGAGGGTGCGCTTCACTGTGCATGTGGTTGTGAGTTGCAGGCCCATTGCTTTGAATGATAGAAAGGGTCTGTGGTTTTGTTCCCAGGCATGATTCTGTGACCTCTTGAGCCTTGAAATGTGGTGCTTAGAATGATTTAAAGAGTGAAACGGTCTGAAGTGTGCCCAGGTTTAAAGCAACCTTGCTGGGCATGACTGTGTGACCTCTTGGGCCAGGAAGTCTGTTTCTAGTTTTATTTAAAGAGTCAAACTGCTTGAAGTGTGCCCAGGCCCAGAGCTACTTTGCTGGCTATGATTCTGTGACCTCTTGGGTCTGGAAAGATTTACAGAGTGAAACGGTCTGAAGTGTGCTCAGGTTTAAAGCAACCTTGCTGGGCATGACACTTTGACCTCTTGGGCCAGGAAGTCTGTTTCTAGTTTTATTTAATTAAGTCCAAACAGTCTCTGAGTAACTGAGAGAAAAAAAGTGTTGCACTCATCTCATTCTACCTGTACATGCAATGACAAGAAATGACGAGAAACAGTATTCATTAGGAAAAGTCCTTGAAGTCCACAGGTAAGAGTGCTTATGTTTCTTATGATAAGTAAAACTTTTCTTCAGATAAAGTGAACCAAATGCACTTTGACCATTGCTGGGAGGTATGGGAGGATTTTCTGAAGAGCTAAGAGACTTTAAAAGTATTACCTCTGAACTTACATCTGCAAAGTATTACATCTGAACTTGCAACAAGTTGATCTAATAAAGACATTTTTACAACAAAGTAGGCCTTAAGTCCATTTCACACCAGAAGCAGTGCATCGAGCGCTAAAATGAAAGCTAAACTGGCTAAGTTATAAGTCTATAAGTCTATAGACTACTAACTAAATGTCTACAACGACAGACTGAATTGTCCGAATAAAGTTAAAGAGGCAGTATGTTCCAGGTGACTATGTTGTCCTCTACACTCTGTCAGAAACCTTGGCCTCACCACGGAGAAACAGTGCCGTCTGGAGGACTAAAAGAGAATTTCATTTTGATGGACTATTAATCTAACAATGATTAATACATGTTTAAAAATAGTGTATAAACAGTGTATAAAAACAAAGAGGAACTATCAAAACAGTACTTTACTGGAGAAGGTAAAAATGTTAATAAATATAATACTCCTCAGAAACTGCAATGTCTCATTTATATGCACTGTAGTGTAACTGAACTTTAAATTTCAATAAAAATGAATTGAACAGTTGTTCATCTATACAGTGCAGGCTATACAATCTCTAGAGATACTTTGATGGTTATTTGCAACATCTATTCACCTATCCTATCTATACTATAATTCCTTGCTTTTAGTTGATAAGGAACATGCAGTCTATTGGTGAAATATAAGACATGCTGAAAGATAAACCTCTACTCACATGTTGTTGAGAATTGGTTAATAAGATATTCATAACTTTGAACAGTCAATAGTCTAGAGATGGTCTGTTGAATGTCTAAATGCAGACAATCCAAATAAAGGGTTACCCAGATAGGATCAGTTGTGTAGCTTTTTGGCTGGCCTCCTGATCAAGTATTTAGGTCCATAGACAGTCGGTTGAGAAAGTGTGTAGGTCTGTAGTGGGCCTGTTAATGTCTGTTGTCTGTTCCATCTCCATCAGTGTGGCAGGAACTGATGCTGAGGTAAAATGGATGATAAATTCTTAATTTCAGGAGGCATGGTGATACTACAACAGCTTGTTTATGTTGTTTGTATCTTTGGTCCTCTTGGTACAGTAGACCACAGCTACGATGATGTGGTGGAAGATCACGGTGACCAAAGCAATGGGGATGTAGGGCAGAGTCTGAGGAGAGGCTGTAACAACAGTGAGGAGTGAGGGGTGGTGCAGCGCAAAGACCACTCTGAATGTTGAAAATGAAGATGAAATAATCCTTTTACTCATTTAGGAGATAGTTGTCCCTGAGCCATATTGCACACATTATCTCTAGTCATTATTTAAAAGCTATGCTATTTTTAAAAAGTTATACTTTTTATGGGCATTTTTAAACATACAAGCCCACTGATATATATATATTATGTAATGTTTTACGTTGTACATTGAGCCTAATGTATCTGTTTTGAGCTCCTTTATGATTGCATAAGTACAGCCCGCCATCCTCCTCGGTCAGGTGTGATATGAGTAGAGAGAGATTTCCTGGAGAGTGAGCAGTACAGGTGAATTCTGTTTCTGTACTGTTCACTCTCACTCCACGTGTTTCTGGTTGAATTGTGCCTGGCACAGTGTAACCTCTCAGGTCTGGCGTGCGGGTCAGTGCAGGAGCAGGGCAGCAGGACCGAGTCAGGAGCAGGGCTGCAGGACCGAGTAAGCAGTGACATTCTCCATCTCCACGTTCCCTGCCAGACTGCAGACTCAACCACCACAGACACCCTCCATAAGCTCATGTAGACCCAACAGGAGGCCTTGCTAGTTTGGGGTAGGCTTTCGATTTCAAATAAAAAGCAAAATGACACCACCTAAATGCTTTGACCCAGATGCTTCATCTGGAGTGATTTTCTGCAGTGATCCCTCCACTCTCAGAATGGAGAAGTGAGAGAAGCTTGTTCAGAGAGAATTTTATGTATTACGTGTGTTAACGGCTCAAGTAAGTTCATAGCTGCAGTTTTAATCTAAAATTAAAATTGTCATCTACTACCTCAGTGCTGACTGCTTGCAACCCTAATGGCATTCATTACAACATGGTGGTGCATTTGAGTAACATCTGGTTAAAGTACTGCTCTAAACATGGCTTAACACAGAAGGTCTGGAACAGTCAAAGGTTGTGGGTTCAGTCTAATGATGACAGTATCACTGTGCTTGATAGAGATTTAACGGTGAGTATGGTGTCTTTATATTCTCTCCTTTTAAGATGACACCTGTACACTCCCCAATCCCCTTCAGTCAGGTGTGATATGAGGAGAGAGAGATTTCCTGGAGAGTGAGCAGTACCCAGCTGAACTCTGTTTCTGTACTGTTCACTCTCACTGGAGATCATGTCCCATGTGTTTCTCTTTGTGTTGTGTTTCTTCAAGGGGAAACTCAGATTTTGTGTGTAGGTCAGTGCAGGAACAGGGCAGCAGTACTGAATCTCCTGTGTAAGCAGTGATATATTTAATCTCCCTTGTGCTGTCCAGTGTGTAGCCTGCAGAAACACATTAATTTATGCAACTAATGAGAGAGTTTTGCTTTAACCACAGTAGTACATAAACACATCATTGACTAATTTAGGTTCAGTTTCAATGTACAGCATTATATTGTTAGAAGTATTTAAAGTGGCACTCTGCTGTTTTATGTTATTGCATGACTCTGTTGGGAAACTGACTCCAATTTGTAGAATTAGGACAAGCCTATGTACAAAATATCCCTGATAAACATAATTAAATACCAGCAAGATTACCAATAGATTTGATGGCAGTTGGTTAACTGAACCAAATAATTCTAATGTATTCTCATAAACCAGATTGCATTATGTATTTTTAAAGTTTAGCTCATTTTGGACGGCTTAACACACTACTTAAAGTGATGCATCACAGTCACATGTAATCAGCTCTTGCCAAATTCTATTGTCAAAGTCTATCTATCTATCTCTCTATCGTTTCACTGACAGTGTTGCCATCCTGTACCTTGTGTACATGGTGTCCTTTTATTTATCTTTCATATTATTTTAATGTTTTTTTTCTTTGTTGCTACTATATATTTGTGCAAAGAACTTTGAATTGCTATTGTGGATGAAAGGTGCTGTACCAAATTACATTGTCTTGCTTTTCATAAGTGATGTGTGTTTGACCAAAGGGGAAGTGTTATCTAGATACTTCTAATATACATTTATTCTGGAAACTTGAAGCACTTGTGCACTTGAAGATTCTTGGGAAGCAGCTGGAAGGTACTGTAGTTAAACATGTTGAGTGGATATCTATAGAAAAATATACAACTTCTTAAGCACTTTGCTTGCACAGCTTATGAAGGGTCGCTGTCTGAAATTTCTCTGTATATATATATATATATATATATATATATATATATATATATATATATATATATATATATAATATATATATATGTGTGTGTGTGTGTGTGTGTGTGTGTGTGTGTATAATCACTACAGTTAGTAAACTAACAAACAGGCATGCCTCTAAAGACAGGTAAATGACCCGTTGAATAATAATAATAATAATAATAATAATAATAATAATAATAATAATAATAATAATAACTGGTACTGTAGCCTGCTCTAGATGTGCTTCATAAAACCTTATTAACAAAGACAATAAAATAACTAGAACAAAAGGATCCGTTTTTATCACCTATTCCTCCTCATGCATTACTGCATGAGTGGTCTATTTTATCTTTTGCAAGAGATGTATTCATCTGTATATTGGAGGAACCAAGAGAATGTTTGCTGATTGTTTTGTTGAACACCTTTGGACCATCAGAATTAAGGATTTGTCATTTCCAGAGGCAAGACATTTTAATGCTAATGGAATTTGCAATAATTTAGGTAATTTGATGAAAAACATCCCACCTACACTTTCAGAGATTTAGAAACCCATGAAACAGTGTCATGTCTTATAGACTAATCTAATTCTACAGTCATAGCTATGGAGCAGGTGTACGTATAGACTGGTAACTCAGTACACAGTCTAAACTCATTTTAGTGCCTCACCTCTATAAAGGTGTAATGTGTCATTTTAAGCAGGTAAAAATCGAAACCACACTCATCTGGCTTTTGCTCTTTATTTTTAAAACAGAAATAAATTCTCACAGTGAAGTAATGGCTACAGTCAACAATAAAGCACTTGACATAAAATGATATGCACATTTATGTAACGACGGAGGCTAGGCAGGACGCACGAATGAGCCGACAAAAGTTACGTTTATTAACACCAGACAACAGACAATGTAGCACATAGGCTAATACATGGTCAATCAATAACAACATACACTACTAAACAGGAGAGTTATACTCACGTACAGTAATGACACAAAATGAGGAGCAGGTGTGAAACACAGGGCGACACACAGAGAAAGACGTCTGGGAGGAGGGGCCGTACCGTTAACATTTACACAACATTAATTTTTTTTCATTAAAGCCAAAAGCACTACTACTAATAAATTACATGCAAAAAGCTAATAATTCACATAAGTATTCAAATCATCTCTCAGCAGATTAACCCCTAATGAGGCATTTACAGTGAAGAAACAAATAAAATACTTGCTATTTACTGGCTACCATATATGTTTTTGTATGTTTATTTTTTGTCCATTTGCTTGATTGCATTTGTTTGTGTGTGTGTGTGTGTGTGTGTGTGTGTGTGTGTGTGTGTGAGAGAGAGTGTGTGCTTAATTTGAATTTAATTTGATGCTGGCATATTCTGTATAATCTGCATTATCCATTGGAGTGGATGCGGGTTTGGTTTTCTGACTGTGTATTACAGTGGAGTAAGTGATATCATCCTGTAGGAATAACACATTAACAATTGTTATAACACACACACACACACACACACACACACATGTTTACAAAACACACATTCAGTATGATGCACAC